>NC_064856.1:22401447-22701447 GCF_024139225.1 Suncus etruscus | reverse complement strand
AAGATTAAAAATTATGAGGAGATGGTGTAAGCCTATGATGGAATATTATTCAGCCATAAAAACAAATGAAAAGTTAAAAAATGAATAGAATATAAATGAACCCTGAACATTGAGCTAAGTGAAGCCAGGCATAAAAGTTCACAAATTGATTCCTTTCACTGGAGAAACATGGGGATGTGGGTATGGGAAGCTGCTGAGACTGAACCCAAAGCCTCAAATATATAAGGCAAGTAAATTTCCACTAAGTAATAGTTTCATTCCTGTTTTTTTAGTTAAGGCAATTACTAGTATATATTTAATAGGATTCCTCAAGTACCATCAGAAGTAAACTCTAATCACAGAGACAGAAAGAAGCCCTGAGAATATTCAGGTCTGGCCCAAACACCAAAAATCTAAAAATCTAAAATAATAATAATAAACCATCTATAGTACGAAAATCTATAGAGGCATAAAGCAGAGGAGTATTTTTCAGAAGAGAATGAAGAAAAGGGAAACAAACACTTACTGGGTATCTACAGATATTCTCAGAGTGATGAGAAGTTGTATAGAATTTATACAACATTGTGAGTGCATTAAAGGTCACTGAATCATACATTTAAAAATCACTTCTACTGGGGATGTGGCTCAGCACTAAAGCAAACATTTTCCTGGGTTTGATCCCCAGCACCAAAGAAAAATAGTGATTTGTTGTGATTTATTTGAATTTAACTTCAATGACACAATAAGGGGAAGGAGAGGGGTGGGATGGGGAGGAGGGAAAATTGGGACATTGGTGATGGGAATGCTGCCCTGATGATGGGGGGTGTTCTTTACATGACAGAAATCCAACCACAATCATGTTTGTATTCAAGGTGTTTAAATAAAATATTATTTTAAAAAAAGGGGAAGGAGACAAAAAGACAACTAGAAACTAGTTGAAGCATGGGTGTCATCACCATCTGAAGAGGAAAAATGAATGTATAGGGACACAGTTAATAAATTCAATGAGTTGGAACCATGAGAGAGGGAGTGCCCAACAAGTAGTGACAGGGTGACAGGCAAGAGTGCAGGTAGTGTCAGAGACACAGCAGCTGGGGTGGAGAGGAAAGAAACAGAAGTCCCAGTCTCTGGGGGTCAGGTTCAAAGGTATGGAGCACAGGCACTGTGTGCAGGAGCCCCAGGTTCAATTTCCAATCCTAACTAGTCCCCCAGCACCACTAGAAGAGGTTCTATGCTCACTACCAAAAAATAAAAAATAAACCTACCCAAGTATCCCCTTTCCCTCTCATCTCCTTTCATTGGCCAACCTTGAGCAGGAACTAAAGTAATTCAGAGCCTGAGACTGAGCAAGGCCCAGCAGACATAGGTCAGTGAGCAAGTCACATACAGATAGAGCATGTTGCACTGGCCAGAAGGACAGGGATGGTCTAACCATGGTCTTAACTAACTTTTTTTCAAAAGTTCAATAAATCCTCATAGCAAAGATGTACATTGCAAGAAACTCTCCCTGGCCTACCTGGGAGTTCTTTCTAAGAAAACAGGGACAGAATTATTGGGAGCTGACCACAGAGCCTCAATCAGAAAATAGAACAAGCTTTAATTATAGTCACTTAGAGCCAGCTTCAAGCATCTCTGGACTCTGAACCTTCCTGAACCACAGGTCATTCACCCTAAAAAAACAGTTATGGATATTACCACTGCCTCATTCCTGGGGTCTGCTGTTCCCACCCCTCCTGTGCCTTCTGAGGAGAAGGAAGAAATGACCAAGAACAGCTCTAAGCTGAGATCAGGAGGTCAAGCTGAGATCAAGGGAGGGATCCATAGACCTGGAGATTCCCCAGGGTGCTGACACCCCTGATCTCACCCTGGAAGCCTTCCTGACACCATGCTTTACATACAAGCTTACAAAAGGAGTACCAGATTAACAACAAGAACAATATTCATCTTTCTGACAACAACCTTCTGTATGTGCACAGGCAGGCAGGCAGGCACACACACACACACACACACACACACACACACACACACGAATGCAGAGCCTCTTATATTGCAAGAAGGAGATGTCGTTGAGAACTGTCTCAGGCTGCTATAGAAGCTGTCGCTGCTGGTATAAAAAGACCACCCTCCCTGGTGCCAACCCTAATTAGCTGTTGTGTTCTATTGAAGACCCCATCAAACAAAACCACAGGGGGTGTCTTCACACACCATTGCTTTTCATTGGCTCTGAGTTAGCAAGAAAACACAGAAAATCTCATTAGTGGGGAGAGGGTGTTTTGGACTACAGGCTGCAAGAGCAAGAGCGGTGTAACCAGGCTCCAGGGGAAAGGCCCTCACCTCGCCCCCACCCAAACAGACTGTGCAGCCACCAGAATCTCGCTCCTCAAGATGCTTTTTTTAATCCCAGGTTTAAGAGTTTTGATTTATTAAAGTTTTTAAACTTTAACCTCATAAATAAATTTCTCAGTCAACATTGATAAATTTTCCCCATCTATCATCATGCTTTAATGTGACATGGCTATTGGAAAGCACTTGGGCCTCCAAGTTAGTTCAGAAATCAGAGAAATATAGAGAAATATTCAGAATTGTGCTATATTAAAGCACAAACGCACACACCTAAATTTTTGTCACATTTTTTTTTTGTGGTTTTTGGGTCACACCCGGCAGTGCTCAGGGGTTACTCCTGGCTCCATGCTCAGAATTGCTCCTGGCAGGCACAGGGGACCATATGGGACACTGGGATTCGAACCGATGACCTCTTGCATGAAAGGCAAACGCTTTACCTCCATGCTATCTCTCCAGCCCCTTTGTCACATGTTTTGAGAGGAGGAAGGAAAAAGAAACATAACAAAATTATAAACAAATTCTGTCTTTCCTGCTTACTTCCCTTGGAAAACTTAGTCTTCAAAACTCTATTAAACCCAATTTATAAACCATCTTTCCTCTGTGGTCTTCCCTATTCCATCTGTCCCTCTATGAGTCTATGATTACACTTTTACACTATTTTAACTTCTATTCACATCTTTCTCTTCTAACATCTGCCAAATAGCTTATTTGTGTCTCCTATTTTCCCAGAATGTCCCTTGCTCCTGCTCCACAATTGGTGTGAAATGAATGCTTATTGAATCAGAGGGGTTAGATTTAAGTTTAGCTCTTTTTTCGAATCTTCACCTTTTGATGCCTGTTCCTTTGGTAAGACCAAAAATTTCCTTCTCTGTTTCATACTGGTTGAGATATACCCTAGGAACCTAAAAAACACCATGCAGAAAATCCCTCTGCATTCCTATCTTCATTAAAGCACCATTTACATAGACAGAATCAACCCAAGTGCCTGAAAAACTGTGGTACATCTAAACAATGCACTACTATGCAGCTATTAGGAAAAATAAAGTTGTGAAATTTGTTTATACTTGGATAAATATGCTGAGTGAAATGAGTCATAGGAAGAGGAATAAACATTGAATAATCTCATTTATTTGTGGGATATAAGAAAAAAGATAAAATGGTAATGATATCCAGAAACAATATAGATGAAGGTCAGAAAAAAAACTCCATGGTAGGAAGCTTGCCAAAAATAGTGGATCAGTTGAGGTAGAGAAGGCTCTACTCTACTGTCATAGTTGAGTGTTCATGATAATTGAATGATAATTGAAACTGATCACTCAGACAAAAACAAGATGCTAAGAGGGAATAAAGTAATATACATGATACATACTCCTACATTAACAATAGTGCAAATCACAGTGTCAAAAAGGAAAAAACTTGAAGAGAGGCAGAGAGATAAGTAAATTGTATGCCAAGAGGGAGGCAGGGGTAGGGCGGAAGAGAGTAGGAGGGAAACTGGAGAAACTGGTGGAAGAAATGTGCACTAGTGAAGAGTGGTATACATTGTATGATTGAAACTCAATGATTAACAATTTTGTAACTACTTAAATAAAGTTATTATGAAAGTAAATGAAAAATAAAGACTGGGTGATTAAATAGACATTGATTTATCATAGTTCTGGTTGTCTAGGCTCTCTTTGCAGCTTGCTGTCTTTCTACTGTGTGATCACCTGACCTTTCCAAACACAGAAATAAGGTAAGATCTGTCTTCCTCTTTGTATAACAGTACCAACTCATCATGAAGATGCCAGCCTAATGACCTCTTGTATACCTAATGAATTTCCAAAGGTCCTTCCTCCAAAAACTGCTAAGGGCTGTACTATCAACATATCAATTTTCAGATACACAAATCTTCAGCCTGAAATAGGCTGAAAGGTTATAAGGAGGGTCAAATAAGATTAGTTTTAGTAAATGTGACTGATATGAATGACTTAAGAATAATTTCCAGGCAATGACAAAACCCCCTGTGCATGTTGCCTGACATCTCTTCCCATTCCTCCTCATTTGAACTCAGAACTAAAAACCTATACCATAAGTCAAGCCAGACAATACTATTTAAACAGTCATAAAGTACTATTCACACAACCAGTAAACTTCTTATGAATAATGAAGAAAAGAGACAATTGTTCTAATAAATAATTGTAGGGACTCATTCCCTACAAAATCTCTGAGTTTGATGAACTACCTGTCAAGACACTATCATTCTGTCTTAGGGTACTCAATGGAACTCTTAATTCTTCCCACCAAAATGCCATCCATTTTTGAAAACTTATTACACAATCTAGATAGAATTGCATTCTAAAAAAGGATGGAGGCCAGGCCTGATCGCCTGCCATTTGTGGCCATTTCAGGTCTGTGTCTTGGTGGAAACAGGGATCCTCCAGTAACCCCCGTCAAAGACAACCTTGCTGTTTACAGAGCTTTTCCTCAGCCTACTTCCAGGTTCCTGAATAAGTCCTGATTGCCTGCTTCCTGCAGCCATTTTGGAACTGTCAATGGGTGGAGACAGGGACCCTCAGGACCCTCCTTTCAACCCACTTTTTTTCAATTTATTTTCATTACATTTTATATTTATATGGTCCCAAGCAGATTGGTTCTAATACTTCTTTATCTTAGAAAATACCTAGCTCAAGACCTAGCTGAACAAACCAAAAAACTAGTTTCAATATTATTATCATACTTAAATAACCTCTTTTGTTTAGAAAATAATCTCTAAAGCAGAAATACATCTAGCCACCTTTTATACAAACAGTTCAATAGATCATTTTCTTAAAAACCCTGAAACTTCAGCATTCCAACCCCAAAATTGCAAAGAACAATGGGAAACTAAGAATGACACCTGAAGTTGAGTATATAGAGAGAAATCCTGGCAAATTTCCAAGTCCAGCAAAATGCATGAGCCTTATAGATGAAGGCCTAAATGTAATACTTAATGTTTTAGCATCAGAAATAAAGAAATTAAGAGACTTATAGATATGCTCACCATCTGATGCTTTTCTTTTTTCTTTATTAATGTCTTTATTTATAAAATTTGATTAGAAATATAATTGTAGGTGTCTTTCCGGGCCGGAGTTGTGGATAAGACAGACTCTGCTGGGCCCCTTAAGCTCGGCAGACATTTTGGGGCTTCCCCAGGCTTGCTTCAACCTGGGAACTTTGATCTTCTCTGGCATTCATCTCCTGATGGCTTGCCTCTGCTGAGGTGAGTCTTTCCGGGCCAGAGTTGCAGATAAAGTTGACTCTGCTGGCCCCCTTAAGCCGACCTATAAGGGGACAAAACAGAGGAGCACGAACACTCCACTTCGCCTCGTGGCCGAGCACTCCACCTAGCCAATGAATACCACCACAACACCTAGAAAAACCCACAGCATAAGCGTGACAATGGGGAAACTAAAAACTCTGATGACCCAACAATGGCCAACCACCTAAGCAGTCTTTCAGAAATGGAGTTTAGAGAAGAAATATGGAGGATGCTCACAGAACTCAAAGAAAGTATAGATCAGAACACTAATAAAAATCAAGAGAATATGAAGATAGAAATCAGAAAACTTCAAACTGAAATATCAGGTCAAATAACAAGTCTGAAAAACTCAGTAAACGAATTGAAGAACATAATGGATGAGCTTTCCAACAGGTTAAAAGCAGCTGAAAATAGAATTAGTGCGCTGGAAGATGTGATGCATAACAACTTTACACAGCAGAAGAGATTGGAAAAAAGCCTTAAATCAAATGATCAGACAATGGAAAAATTACTCAAAGAATATGAGCAGATGAAAATAGAAGTCTTTGATAAGCTCAACAGAAACAACCTTAGAATCATTGGAGTCCCAGAGACCCAAGAAAAAAATCTCCAGGAAGACTCAACAGTCAAGAACATCATCACAGAGAAACTACCAGAGCTAAAGAAAACATGTGACCAAATCCTGCATTCCCGAAGAGTACCAGCTAAAAATGACCCCAGGAGAAACACCCCAAGACACATATTAGTCACAATGATGAATCCCACAGAGATAGAATACTGCAAGCAGCAAGATCAAAAAGGGAAATTACATTCTAGGGAGCCTTGAAATTTACAGCAGACCTGTCACAAGAAACACTCAAGGCCAGAAGGCAGTGGTGGGATATAGTGACAAAACTCAATGAAATAAATGCTTCACCAAGAATACTGCACCCAGCAAAACTCACTTTCAGGTTTGAAGGAAGTATACATGGCTTCACAGATAAACAACAGCTCGAAAACTTTACAGACTCAAAACCAGACTTAAAAGAAAAACTGAAAGATCTAATCTAAAGACAAGACAGACCAACAAACACACCAAACTTCTACACAAAGATGGCAATAAATCCCATGACAATTATTTCTCTCAATGTCAATGGACTAAATGCACCCGTTAAGAAGCACAGAGTGGGGCCCGGAGATATAGCACAGTGGTGTTTGCCTTGCAAGCAGCCGATCCAGGACCAAAGGTGGTTGGTTCGAATCCCGGTGTCCCATATGGTCCCCTGTGCCTGCCAGGAGCTATTTCTGAGCAGACAGCCAGGAGTCACCCCTGAGCACCGCTGGGTGTGGCCCAAAAACAAAAACAAAAAAAAAAGGAAGCACGGAGTGGCGAAATGGATCAAAAAACTGAAGCCAACCTTCTGCTGCCTACAAAAAACACACCTGAATAGTCAGAATAAACATAGACTCAAAAATAAAGGCTGGAGGAAAATCATTCAAGCAAACAACACCCTTAAAAAAGCGGGGGTGGCCATACTAATATCAGATGACACAAATTTTATACTCAGAAAAGTTGTAAGGGACAAAGATGGATATTATGGACTAATCAAGGGATATGTGCAGCAGGAAGAAATAACTCTCCTAAACATATACACACCCAATGAGGGACCAGCAAAGTATTTAATACAACTGTTGACAAATCTGAAAAAGGATATTAATAATAACACAGTAATTGTGGGAGACCTCAACACAGGCTTGTCAACACTTCATAGGTCAACCAAATTAAAACCCAACAAAAATACACTAGACTGAACAGAGAAATGGAAGAAAGAGGCCTAGTGGATATATATAGGACATTCCATTCTCAGAAACCTGGATACACATTCTTTTCCATCGTACACGGGTCATTCTCCAGGATAGACCATATGCTGGCACATAAAACATACCTCCATAAAATCAAGAAGATAGAAATTTTGCAGGCTACCTTTGCTGACCACAGGGCTCTGAAGTTAGATGTGAACTACAAAGGGACACAGAAGAAAAAATTTAACACCTGGAAATTAAATAGTCTACTACTGAACAACCAGTGGGTCCGAGATGAAATCAAAGAAGAAATCAAAAATTTCCTGGAAACAAACGACAATGAAAACAGCAAAAACGGCACTGAGAGGAAAATTTATACCTTTGCAAGCACACATCAGGAAGGAAGAAGGAGCATACATGAATAGCTTAATGACGCAGCTTATAGAATTAGAAAATGAACAACAAAAGAAACTAAAAATAGGGAGACAGAAGGAAATAACAAACCTGAGAGCAGAAATCAATGAAATGGAAACGCAAAAAACAATCCAAAAGATCAACGAAAGCAGAAGTCGGTTCTTTGAAAAAATAAACAAGATTGATAGACCATTGGCAAAACTCACAAAGCAAAAAAGAGAGAGAAACTTGATAACACATATTAGAAATGAAAAGGGGAAGATTACTACAGATACTGCAGTGATTCAAAGGGTATTCAGAGAATACTTTGAGAAATTCTATGCCACTAAATATGAGAACCTGGACGAAATGGATGAATTTCTGAACTCATATAACCTTTCACGGTTGAATAAAGAAGATGTAGCATATCTAAACACCACCATCACTATTGAGGAAATTAAAACTGTAATAAAAAAATTTGCCCCCCAAAAACAGCCCAGGCCCTGATGGATTCAGGAATGAATTCTTTCAAGCCTTTCAAGAGGAACTACTACCAATCCTGGCCAGGCTCTTTTATGAAATCGAAAAAACAGGAACACTTCCAAATAGCTTTTATGAAGCCAACATCAACTTGCTACCAAAACCAGATAGAGATGTTGCTAAAAAAGAAAATTACAGACCAATAACCGTGATGAACACAGATGCAAAAATCCTCAACAAAATCCTGGCGAACAGGATCCAGTGCCTCATCAAGAAGATCATTAACTTTGATCAAGTAGGTTTCATCCCAGGAATGCAAGAATGGTTTAACATCCGTAAATCTATCAACATAATACACAACATCAACTACAAGAAAAGTAAAAATCACATGTCATATCAATAGATGCAGAAAAAGCATTTGATAAGGTTCAACACCCATTCTTGATCAGCAAGATAGGAATAAAAGGAACTTTTCTCAATATAGTTAAGGCCATCTATGACAAGCCAGTGGCAAATATTATCCTCAATGGAGAAAAACTAAAAGCCTTCCCTCTAAATTCTGGTACAAGACAAGGCTGTCCTCTCTCACCACTCCTATTCAACATAGTACTGGAAGTACTTGCTATAGCGATTAAGCAAGAAAAAGATATCAAGGGAATCCAGATAGGAAAGGAAGAAGTCAAGCTCTCACTGTTTGCAGATGACATGATACTCTACTTAGAAAAGCCTAAAGATTCTACCAAAAAGCTTCTAGAAATAATAGATTCATATAGCAAAGTGGCAGGCTACAATATTAACACACAAAATTCAATGGTCTTTTTATACACTAATAATGATAGGGAAGAAATGGATATTAAGAGAACAATCCCATTCACATTAGTGCCACACAAACTCAAATATCTTGAAGTCAACCTGACTAAAGATGTGAAGGATCTATACAAAGAAAACTACAAAACACTGCTCCAAGAAATAAGAGAGGACACGTGGAAATGGAAACACATACCCTGCTCATGGATTGGCAGGATCAACATCATTAAAATGGCAATACCTCCAAAAGCATTGTACAGATTGAACATGATTCCTCTAAAGATACCTATGACATTCTTCAAAGAAGTGGATTGAACACTTCTGAAAGTCATTTGGAACAATAAACAACCTCGAATAGCTAAAGCACTCCTTGGGAAAAGGAATATGGGAGGCATTACTTTCCCCAATTTTAAGCTGTATTACAAAGCAATAGTTATAAAAACAACATGTTATTGGAATAAAGACAGACCCTCAGATCAGTGGAATAGGCTTGAGTACTCAGAGAATGTTCCTCAGATATATAACCACTTAGTTTTTGATAAAGGATCAAGAAATTCTAAATGGAGCAAGGAAAGCCTATTCAACAAGTGGTCATAACACAACTGGTTAGCCACTTGCAAAAAAGCGAACTCTGACCCCCAGCTAACACCATGTACAAAGGTAAAATCCAAATGGATTAAAGACCTTGATATCAGATCTGAAACTATAAGGTATATAAAACAACATGTAGGTGAAACACTCCAGGACATTGAGACTAAAGGCATCTTTAAGAAGGAGACAGCACTCTCCAAACAAGTGGAAGCAGAGATAAACAGATGGGACTACATTAAGCTGAGAAGCTTCTGCAACTCAAAGGAGATAGTGCCCAGAATACAAAGGCCACCCACTGAGTGGGAGAAATGATTCACCCAATACTCGTCAGATAAAGGACTAATATCCAAAATTTACAAGGTACTGACAGAACTATACAAGAAAAAAAACATCTAACCCCATCAAAAAATGGGGAGAAGAAATGAACAGACACTTTGAAAAAGAAGAAAGGCAATGGCCATAAGGCACATGAAAAGATGCTCAACATCACTAATCATCAGGGAGATGCAAATCAAAACTACTATGAGGTACTACCTCACGCCACTGAGATTGGCACACATCACAAAAAAGGAAAACAAGCAGTGCTGGCGGGGATGTGGAGAGAAAGGAACTCTTTTTCACTGCTGGTGGGAATGCTGTCTAGTACAACCTTTATGGAAAGCGATATGAAGATTCCTTCACAAACTGGAAATTGAGCTTCCATACGATTCAGCTATACCACTCCTAGGAATATACCCGAGGAACACAAAAATACAATACAAAAATCCCTTCCTTACACCTATATTCATTGCAGTGCTATTTACAATAGCCAGACTCAACCAAGATGTCCTTCAACAGATGAGTGGCTAAAGAAACTGTGGTACATGGGGCCGGGCGGTGGCGCTAAAGGTAAGGTGCCTGCCTTGCCTGCGCTAACCTTGGAGGGACCGTGGTTCGATCCCCCGGTGTCCCATATGGTCCCCCAAGCCAGGAGCAACTTCTGAGCACATAGCCAGGAGTAACCCCTGAGCGTTACTGGGTGTGGCCCAAAAACCAAAAAAAAAAAAAAAAAAGAAACTGTGGTACATATACACAATGCAGCCATCAGGAGAGATGAAGTCATGAAATTTTCCTATACATAATGTACATGGAATGTATTATACTGAGTGAAGTAAGTCAGAGGGAGAGAGAAAGATGCAGAATGGTTTCACTCATCTATGGGTTTTAAGAAAAATGAAAGACATTTTTAACAGTATCTCAGAGACAAGAGAGATGAGGGCTGGTAGGTGCAGCTCATGACATGAAGCTTATCACATAGAGTGATGAGTGCAGTTGGAGAGATGACTACACTGAAAACTATCATAACAATATGAATGAATGAGGGAAGTAGAAAGCCTGTCTCGAGTACAAGTGTGGGGGGTGGGGAGGAGGGAGATCTGGGAAATTAGTAGTGGGAATGTTGCACTGGTGAAGGGGGGTGTTCTTTACATGACTGTAATCATACAACTATAATCATATTTGTAATAATGGTGTTTAAATAAAGATAATTATAAAAAAAGTAAAAAAAAAGAAATAGAATTGTAGTTGGGTTTGAGTCATATAAAGAACACTCCCCTTCACCAGTATGACATTCCCATTACCAGTGCCGCAAATCTCCCACCTCCTTACCCTCCCCACCTGTATTTGATACAGGCTTTCTACTTCATTCATTCATTCATTTTATGTTAGTTGTTGGTGTAGTTATTTCTCTAATTGCACTCACCACTCTTTGCGGTGAGCTTCATATCCTGAGCTGGACCTTCAAGCCCTTTTCTCTATGGCCTCTGAGAATTATTACAAAAGTGTCTTTTATTTTTCTTAAAATGCATAGATGAGTGATACTAATCTGTGTCTATATCTCTTCCTCTGACTTATTTCACTCAGCATAATAGATTCCATGTACATCCATGTATAAAAAAATGTCATGATGTCATCTATCCTGACGGCTGTATAATATTCCATTGTGTAAATATACCAGTTTCTTTAGTCATTCATCTGTTAAAGGGCATCTTGGTTGTTCCAAAGTCTGGGTATTATAAATAGCGCTGCAATGAATATAGGTGTGAGGAAGAGATTTTTGTATTGTATTTTTGTGTTCCTAGGGTATATCCCCGGGAGTGGTATAGCTGGATCATATGGGTGTTCAATTTCCAGGGTTTTTTTTTTTTAGGAATCTCCATATTGTTTTCCATAAAGGCTGGACATAAAGGCATTCCCACCAGAAGTGAATGAGAGTTTCTTTCTCTCCACATCCTTTCCAGCACCTATTCATCAGACGCTTTTCAACACGACAGTGGTCCAAGACCCGTGACTGCAGGTTTTGGGACCAACCCCACCCAGAGGAGACTATGGAAGCCACATGATTGGAGGTGAGCAGGACCCACCCAAGAAGAGCAAAGCCAAAGGAGTCAAGCCACTCTGCTTCACTCTGCAGCCACACACATCTCTTAGTCAATTAACCATGGTAAACACTCAGAAAACATCACACTACAAGTATGACAATGGGGGAAACAACACAGGCCAACACCATGCATACAGAATGAAGATGGCAACTCTGGTGACCCAAAAATTGCCAACTACCTATTTAGCCTCTCAGATAAGGAGTTTAGAGAAGAAATGTGGAGAATCCTCGAAAGAAAGAAAGAAAGAAAGAAAAGAAAGAAAGAAAGAAAGAAAGAAAGAAAGAAAGAAAGAAAGAAAGAAAGAAAGAAAGAAAGAAAGAAAGAAAGAAAGAAAGAAAGAAAGAAAGAAAGAAAGAAAGAAAGAAAGAAAGAAAGAAAGAAAGAAAGAAAGAAAGAAAGAAAGAAAGAAAGAAAGAAAGAAAGAAAGAAAGAAAGAAAGAAAGAAAGAAAGAAAGAAAGAAGAAAGAAGAAAGAAAGAAAGAAAGAAAGAAAGAAAGAAAGAAAGAAGAAGAAAGAAAGAAAGAAAGAAAGAAAGAAAGAAAGAAAGAAAGAAAGAAAGAAAGAAAGAAAGAAAGAAAGAAAGATGAAAGAAAGAAAGAAAGAAAGAAAGAAAGAGAAGAAAGAAAGAAAGAAAGAAAGAAAGAAAGAAAGAAAGAAAGAAGAGAAAGAGAAGAGAAGAGAAGAAGAGAGAGAAGAAAAGAAAAGAAAAGAAAAGAAGCAATCATGGATTGGGCTGAATGAACCACAATAAAAATCAAAAGGATATGAAAATAGAAATGAAATAACAAATAACAAGACTGAAAAACTTGGTAGATGAAATGAAAACCTCACTGGAAAGCCACTTCAACAGAATAAGAGCACCTGAGGACTGAATCAGTGAGCTGGAAGATAAGTTGCATAACATCTCCATACAATAGAAGAGATTGGAAAAGAGCCTTAAAGCAAATGATCAGGATATGGAAAAAATCATCAAAGAATGTGAACAGATGAAAATAGAAGTCTTTGATAAACTCAACAGAAACAACATAAGGATCATTGGAGTCCCAGAGACCCAGGAAGAAAATACTCAACAGTCAATGACATCATTGCAGAGAAACTCCTGAGTGCATGCAACAAAATTATGTATGCCTAAAGTGTATGAGCTAAAAGAGATTTACAAAAAAAGCACCCAAGACACATCCTAGACACAATGATAAATTCCACAGATAAGGATAGAATACTGAAAGCAGTAAGATCAAAATTAAATTACATTCAAAGGAGTGTCCTTAAGATTTACAACAGACCTGTCACAAGAAACCCTCAATCCCAAAGGCAGTGGTGGGATATAGTGACAAAACTTAACAAAATGAATGCTTCGCCTAAAAAACTGCACTGTGCCAAACTCATGTTCAGATTTGAAGGAAGTTTTCATTGCTTCACAGATAAACAACAGCTCAGAAACTTTACAGATTTAAAACCAGCCTTGACTTGACAACAACATTGACCTGCTCTACAGGACATGGTTCTCTCTAGTGCCCCTTAAGTGTGAGGTGAAACGAGAGGATGCTCTGTACCATCCTGACTGCAATATGGGACATGCAGACTCCAGGATCTTTAATACAAAAGCATGATACCAACAACAGAGACTATGTGAGGAATGAAGATGTATTGCCACTACAGATGATGACTTGGATTGGACAAACTAGTTTGCCTGGAGCCTAGAGTCAGTCCTGTGCCAGGAAACTTCAGGGGTAGGGTTTCCTTGTATTTAGACCATAATTTGTCTTTCCATGTCCCTTATATTTTGGTGGGCCTATGCAAACAAATGCCACTCTAACACAATTTTTTACTATGTTCCCTTGACTCCAATCCTTAAAAAAAACAACCCACTAAAACTTTTGAGGTTAACTTAAACTAGTAAGCATGTGCATGGAACTAGATAAATGTACTTTGCCCTCAATGTTTAAGGAGTTACATAAGTCTAATGTCTTTAGATTATATTGTGTGCTGCTAAGAAATAGTATGTACTACAACTGGGGATTTGAGGGACAAAGTAATTGTATTGTACATGGGTTCAGTTTTGTTTTTCTTAATGTTCTTTGGCTGAAAGTTCAAGGCTGGGATATCATCGATGGGACTACCGAGAATTCTGTTTATGGGTGATTGTGCTTCCACTGTAACTTTACCCTGTTCTCTTCCTTTGCATCTTTGTTGTCATAATTAAAATTAAAAATAAAAATAAAAAAAATTATACAATGAAAAAAAAAAAACCAGCCTTAAAAGAAAAACCGAAAGGTCTACTTTAAGACGAGAGACCAAAAGACACAGCCAACTCCTATACCAAGATGAAACTAAATCCCATGACAATTATCTTTCTCAATGTCAATGGACTAAATGCACGAATTAAGAGTCACAGAGTGACAAAATGGATCAAAATTCTGAATCCAACGTTCTGCTGCCTATAAGAAATACATCTGAATAGTCAGAGCAAACATAGACTCAAAATCAAAGAGTGAAAGACATTCATCAAAGCAAACAACTCCCTTAAAAAAGCTGGAGTGGCCATATTAATATCAGATGACACAAACTTTAGACTTAAAAAATTATAAAGGACACAGGGCCAGAGAGAGAGCATGGAGGTAAGGCGTTTGCCTTGCATACAGAAGAATGGTGGTTCGAGTCCTGGCATCCCATATGGTCCCCCAAGCCTGCCAGGAGCGATTTCTGAGCATAGAGCCAGGAGTAACCCCTGAGCACCACTGGGTGTGACCCAAAAAACAAAAACAAAATTATAAGGGACAAAGATGGATACTTTGTAATAATTAAGGGATATGTAGAACAGGTAAAGAAATTACACTCTTAAACATATGTGTACCCAATGAGGGACCAGCAAAATATTTAAAACAATTGTTAACAAACCTTAAAAAAGACATCAGCAGCAACACAATAATAGTGGGAGACCTCAACACCACCCTGTCATCCCTTAGGGCAACCAGGATGAAACCCAAGAAGAATATACTAACTCTGGAAGGAGAAATGGAATAAAGTGACCTAGTAAATATATAATATATATGTATGTATGTATATATACATATATACCCATATATATGGCTTTCTACCCCAGAAAATTTGATATACATTCTTCTCCAATGCACATGGGTCATTCTCCACGATAGACCACATGATGGCCCATAAAACATAAAATCAAGAGGATAGAAATTGTTCAAATTATCTTGTCAGAAAAAAATGCACTGAAATTTGAAGTGAATTACAAAGAGACACATAAGAAAAACCTTAACACCTGGAAATTAAATAGGTCACTACTGAGCAAGCAGTGAATCAGAGATTAAATCAAAGAGGAAATCAAAAAATTCCTAGAAATAAATGCAAAAGAAGACACAAACTATCAGAATTTGTGGGACACAAAAAAATGTGGTATTAAGAGGAAAATAGCTTTGTAAACACTCCTCAGGAAGGAAGGGGCCAACATAAATAACTTAATGACACAGCTTAAAAATAGAAAGTTATCAACAAAATGAAGCAAAAATAGGTAGGCAGAAGGAAATAACAAAGCTTAAGACCGAAATTAATAAAGTGGAAATACAAAACACAATACAAAATATCAATAAATGCAAACATTGGTTCTTTGAAAAAATAGACAAGATTGATAAAATCACAAAGAAAGGGAGAGAGAGGAGCTGGAGAGATAGCATGGAGGTAGGTCATTTGCCTTGCATGCAGAAGAATGGTGGTTCGAATCCCGGCATCCCATATGGTTCCCCAAGCCGGCCAGGAGCGATTTCTGAGCATAGAGCTGGGTGTGTGGGTGTGATGCTGCTGGGGTGTGAAAAAGCCAAAAAAAAAAAAAAAAAAGGTGGGAGGAGAGAGAAACTTAACAAACTAGATTAGAAATGCAAAGGGGGAGATACAGATACTACAGAGATACTACAGAGATTCAAAGAATAATAAGAGCCTACTTTGAGAAACTATATCACAAAACAAGAGAACCTGAAGGAAATAGATGCATTCTTGGACTCTTATCATCTTCCACGGTTGAACCAAGATGAACTAACATATATAAACAGTTTCATCACTATTGAGAAAATTAAAATGGTAATCAAAATCTTTCCAAAAACAAAAACCAGGCGCAGATAGATTCACTAAAGAATTCTTTCGAATCTTTCGAAAGGAACTATTACAATACTTTTCAAGCTATTCCAGGAAATTGAAGAAACAGAATCACTCCCAAATAGGTTTTACGAAGCTAACATGACCCTGATACCAAAAGCAGACAGAGATCCTGCAAAAAATAAAACTATACACCAAAATCCCTGATGAACACAGACGCAAAGATCCTCAACAAAATCCTAGCAAATAGGATCCAACACCTTATCAGACACCAGGACCAAGTAGGTTTCATTCCAGAGATGCAAGAATTGTTTAACTTTAGTAAATTACTCAAAATAAAAACTAAAAAACCATATGATCATATCAATAGACGCAGAGAAAGCATTTGATAAGGTCCAACACCCATTCATGATAAAAACTCTCACAAGATGGAAATGGAAGAAACTTTTCTCAATATAGTAAGACCATTTACCACAGCCCATGGCAAATGTTTTACACAGTGGAGACAAACTAAAAGCCTTTCTCTAAAATCTAGTACAAGACAAGGCTACCCTCTCTCACTACTCCTATTTAATATAGTATTAGAAGTACTTGCTATAGCAATCAGGCAAGGGATATCAATGGCATCCAGATAGGAAAGGAAGAAGTCAAGTTCTCACTGTTTGCAGATGACATAATACCATATTTAGAAAACCCTAAAGACTTTATCAATAAGGGGCCAGGAAGGTGGCGCTAGAGGTAAGGTGTTTGCCTTGCAAGCGCTAGCATAGGATGGACTGTGGTTCGATCCCCCGGCATCCCATATGGTCCCCTCAAGCCAGGAGCGACTTCTGAGCTCATAGCCAGGAGTAACCCCTGAGCATCCAAACGGGTGTGTGGGCCCAAAAACCAAAAAAAAAAAAAAAAAAAAAGACTTTATCAATAAGCTTCTAGAAACAATGGGTTCATGTAGCAAAGTGGCAGGCTACAAAATTAACAAGCAAAAATCAATGGCCTTCTTATACACAGATAATGATAGAGAAGAAATGTACATTTAAAACATCTCATTCAGGTACTACCGGAATCCATTTTCATCTGGGAACAGCGTGGCTTCCTCCAAGACAGGGGCAGGAGAATCAGGCAACAGGCCTCCCTTCCAGTCATGGCCTTCAGCTGGCTGATCAGTCACCATTTCACCCCAGCCCGTGCCCATACAGGTGGGTCCAAAGTGGGGTGAAGGGAATGCTAGTAAGTGACTAGCACAGGTCAGAACCCACAGGTCAGGACCAGGGCAGCCCAGACACACTTAAAAAAGAGCATTTCCGTGGCTGGCATGGTGGCTCTAGAGGTAAGGTGTCTGCCTTGCCAGCGCTAGCCTAGGACAGACTGTGGTTCGATCCCCCCGTGTCCCATATGGTCTCTGAAGACAGGAGCGACTTCTGAGTGCATAGCCAGGAGTAACCCCTGAGCATTAGCGGGTGTGGCCCAAAAACAAAAAAACAAAAACAAACAAACAAAAAAGAGCATTTCCCTCTTTCACAACAGTCCTTTTTTACAAAACTATGCAGGCGTGTTCTACCATTATTCCATAATGCCCTTAATTATAGTTTGCCTCTAGGAAAGGAAACAGGATGAGCAAAATTGCTGGATAATACACAGTATATCTCCACATACGGTGTTCATTACCATATCATGTATTTGCTAGAATGCTTATACACAATCTATTCCAGGTAGCCTTTCCCCAATAAAGCTAAGATTACCCTCACCAAATAGGATTGGACCAGATAATGGAAAACACTTGCTGGCTTTAATTATTTCTTCTTTCCCTCTCCACACCCTCTTTTTTTTTTTTTTACTTTTATGTCCCATTTCACCTTGGTTTGCTTTTTAATTGTATCTCATGAATCGATTTCATGAGTATATATGTTCACCATACCAATTGCTGGTCTAATGTTTGTCTGTAATAGATATAATATCAATTTCATGGTATAATCTCCCCATACAGTGCTCATTACCATGCACTTGGTTATTTAGACTCGAAAACTATGATTGTTTTTAAGAATGCACCACACACAACTTAAGCTATGAAGCCTTTCTTCAGTCTAGTTCAACCTTACCAAACATGATCAGCCTAAAAGAAAAGTGGGAAGGGAAAAACCTTTTACAATAGACTTGCCAGCTTTACTTTTTCTTTTTTTTTCTTTTTCCCTTCTTTAGTGTTCTGTCCCATATCACCTGGAAAGCTTTTCAAAAGTAACCCATGAACTCTAGCTGCCGGATGTTGGCACATGAGTGTAAGTGTATGCCATACCAATGTCAGTCTAATATTTGTCTGTAATAGACATGTCTACATAGTATAAGTGTCCTCTCTATTATAGATAAGCCCTTTCACCCCCCATTTTGTTTTTTTTTATTCCCCACTTATCACCTTACAACACCTTTGCGAGCCTTCATGTTACTTCACTTTTAATCGTGTTTTTTACGCTCAGTCCTAAACTCCTCATGAAGCAGCGAACATTCTCACCCAGCCCAGCCAGATGTCAACCAGTTCCCAAAGCGAAGAAGTATAGATTCTCAGCATGAGAAAAACCAACAGTCTGCTGCTATCGATTGCTCCTGGTGGCCCCTCTAGTTTCACCTCCCTTCACCGTGGGCTTTTGCTTGCTACCAGATTTGATTCCTTAGAAACACTCTGCTTGAGGACAATTTCTGATATGGGACTTTTGGGAGCCATTTTCCCTAGATTCTACAAAACCAAATCACAGGCTAAAGCTGCGCCTGGATCTTACCACTTCCCCACCTATTTCAAAAGATTTAAAGAGGACATATGAATTTCCTTTGAATATCTCTTTTAGATATACTCCTTCAATAGGCATAACTATTATCGAATATCTACTTATTAAGTGGCAACTTCCCTATCCTCTGGATCCATTCAATACAAAATACTAGTAGATAAGTCTCGTTCAGAGTTCATGTAAGCAAAAGACTCTGGAGATTGTTGGTCTTGACACCTTGGCTTCCCAAATGGACTAGTAATAACTATGGCTAATGTCTTTTTGCATAGGCACATTAAAATGGGAAAAGTTAATAGATGCAAACAAGTTCTTATCTAATAGAGATAGGAACACAAAAAATTTTATACTGCAGTTGGACCTTACACCCTAAACACTTGGCATAGTGACTTAGGCTTAGACTCAGTTGATTGGACATTGACTTTTCATCTCTGAACCATGATACTACCTATGAAAACAAACATGGTTTTCAACATCAGCACCAAGAACATAAATTCTACCAAGGAAGACCCCACCTACCACCATGGACTGACTTACTCCAAAGACAGTTCTCAGGCACCACCCGACAACCGGTGCAACAGCAACAGTCTGCTTTTAGGGCAGAACTCTCTGCAAATGCTAACTAATGGTTAGTATGAAACCAGAAGACACTACACACCACTGGACTTCAACATAGGACCTGGTACATAGGTCCAGGATTCTCTAACTACAGTTACCTGACAACAACAACTGTGACAGTGAAGAGCTGACCACTGAGAATTACTGTGGGGTTGGACAACCTAGTATGCCTGGAGCCTTGAGTTGGTCTTATGCCAAAATACTTTGGGGGTAAAATCTCCTATTTTTTAAGCCAAAGATCTTTCTTCCCAATTCCTTCCATATTTTACTATGCCTATACAAACAATATTTACACACACACACACACACACACACACACACACACCTTTTTTGCATCTCCTATCTCTAAAGAAAAAAGGGGGAGCGTACTAAACCTTTGGCTATTGTAACAATTTTATTGGTGATACAATAATTTCCAAAAATATCACTGTTAATGAACTCTCTGCCCTTCTTTTTCCATCCTTTTTGAATTTCTCTATTTTCTTTCTATTTTTTAATAACTTCACTTTCTGTCATCCTGAACTAAATGTATTATAATCAGTTATGTCAACTATGTGATACATTTTCTTTTAATATATTAAAAAATATCGCATTTACATTAGTGCCATACAAACTCAAATATCTTGGAGTTAACTTAACCAAAGAGATGAAGAAAAATTACAAAATACTGCTTCAAGAAATAAAAGAGGACACAAGAAAATGTAGACACATACCCTGCTTATGGATTCAGAGGATTAACATCATCAAATTTACAATACTTCTTAAAACATTGTACAGATTTAACACAATTCCTCTAAGGGTGCTCATAACACTCTTCAAAGAAGTGACTCAAATAGTCCTGAAATTTATTTGGAACGATAAAACCCATGAATAGCTAGAGAAACCCTTTGGAAAAAGAATATGGTGGCATCACTTTCCCCAAATTTAAACTGTACTACAAAGCAATAGCCATTAAAACAGCACGGTATTGGAACAAATACAATGGAATAGACTTGAGTTTTCAGAGAATGTTCCCCAGACATACATTAATTGATTAATTAATTTTTGATAAAGGGGCAAGAAACACAAAATGTAGCAAGAGAATCCTCTTCAACAAGTGGAGTTGGGACAACTGGTCAGCCACATGCAAAGAAGTGAACTCAAACCTCCATCTAACAGCATGTACAAAGGTCAAATCCAAATGGATTAAATACCTGGATATCAAACCCAGAACCATAAGGTATATAGACAACATATAGATAAGATGCTCCATGACATTGAGACTAAAGGCATCTATAAGGAGGAAACAGCACTCTCCAACAAGTGGAAGCAGAGATAAACCGATGGGACTATATTAAGCTGAGAAGCAAAGTAAATAGTGCCTATAACAAAAGCTACCCACAGAATGGGAGAAACTATTCACCCAATACCCATAAGATAAGGGGCTAATATCGAAGGTGTACAAAATACTGACAGAACTTAATAAGAAATAACATCTAACCCCATCAAAAAATGGAGAGAAGAAATGAACAGACACTTCCATAAAAAAGAATAAATACAGATGATCAAAAGACACTTAAAAATGGTCCACATCACTAATCATCAGAGAGATGCAAATCAAAACAACAATGAGGTACCATCTCACACCACAGAAACTGGCACACATCGCAAAAAACAAGAACAATCAGTGTTGGCATGAATGTGGAGAGAAAGGAACTCTCATTTACTGTTGATGCCCAGCTTTTATGGAAAACAATATGGAGATTTCTCAAAAAACTGGAAATTGAGCTCCCATATGACCTAGTAATGCCACTGCTAGGTATATGCCCTAGGAACACAAAAGCACAATACAAAAATGTCCTCTGCATGCCTGTGTTCATTGCAGCTCTATTTATAATAGCCAGAATCTTTTTTTAATATCTTTATTTAAGCACCATGATTACAAGCATGTTTGTAGTTTTGTTTCAGTTATAAAAAAAATTAGGGGCCGGCGATGTGGTGCTAGAGGTAAGGTGTCTGCCTTGCAAGCACTAGCCAAGGAAGGACTGCAATTCAATCCCCCGGCATCCCATATGGTCCCCCAAAGCCAGGGGCAATTTCTGAGCTCTTAGCCAGGAGTAACCCCTGAGCATCAAATGGGTGTGGCCCGAAAAACCAAAAAAAAAAACCAAAAAAACAAAAAAACATCCCCCCATTCACCAGTGCAACATTCCTACCACCAATGCCCCCAATCTCCCTCCTCCCCCAGCCCCTGCCTGTATTCAAGACAGGCATTCTACTTCTCTCACTCACTACTATTGTCATAATAGTTATCAGTGTTGTTATTTCTCTAACTGGACTTACCACTTTTTGTGGTAAGCTTCATATCATGGCCGGTCCTTCTAGTCCTCATCTCTAGTGTCTCTGTGTATTATTATAATAATGTCTTTTATTTTTCTTAAAACAGATAGATTAGTGAGACTATTCTGTATCTATCTCTCTCCCTCTGACTTATTTCACTCAGCATAATAGATTCCATGTCCATCCATGTATAGGAAAAGTTCATGACTTCATTTTTCCTGATAGCTGCATGGTATTCCATTGTGTAAATGTAACACAAGCTTCTTTAGCCACTCACTCATCTGTTGTTGGGCATCTGGGTTCTTTCCAGCTTCTACTATACCAAAATCTTGAAACAACCCAGATGCACAACAATAGATGAGTGGCTAAAGAAACTGTGATCATATGCACAATGGGAAACTATGCAGCTGTCAGAAAAAAATGAAGTCATAAAATTTTTCTATATATGCATAGACATGGAGACTATTATGCTTAGTGAAATGAGTCAGAGCGAGAGATAGACACAAAATAGTCTCACTCACCTGTGGTATTTAAGAAAAATAAATCATATGATGGTAATAATGCACAGAGACAATAAAGATGAGAGATGGAGGGACCAGCCCATCATCTGAAGCTTACCAGTAAGATTGGTCAGAGCAGCTAGAGAAATAATTACACCAACAACTATCATGACAATGGTAGTGAATGAGAGAAATAGAATGCCTGTCTCAAAGACAGGCGGGGGTGAGGGAGGAGAGAGATGGGGGCATTGATGGTAGTAAAGTTGCACTGTGAAAAGGGTGTATACTTTTTTTTAATATAATTTTTATTTTGATCATAGTGGCTTACATATTGTTGACAATAACATTTTAGGTACATATTTACATAAAATCAGGGGGGATTCCCATCACCAGATTGTGCTCCCTACACCTCCGTTTTTGTCCTACCTCCCATTTCCTTTTCCCTCACTCCCAGGGTGGCTAGAATATGTGGTCCCCTCTGTATCCAACCCACTACTTAGTAGTCTTGCACCAGTTTGGTCTTGATGCCTCCCTTATCTCCCCCTCTAACTGTAGGCAGGACTAGCTAGTTCAAGTTGCGTGGTTTCGCCTGAAAAAAAGAAGATAAATAGACTGGGGTAAGAGTCTAATACCCCAAAAATGGGTGGAATCCTTCTAGAGGCTCTCATCATCGATTTGGGAGATGAAGGAGAAAAAGAAGGTGAAACACTCCACCAGTACCAAAAAAAGTGTCAAATATCCAGTGAGGACTCCAGCTATATCGATAAGCACCACAAAAAACAGACGAAAAATAAAACAAAACAAACAAAAAACAAACAAACAAAAAACACACCATGGTCTTGAAATAAGAAACATGGCATAGCACATAACGAAAGAAAAGAAAGGAAGAGAAAAAAAAAGTATAATTGGGGACAACAATTTCAATAATCACACCCAAACAGAGAAATCGACCAAAATAGATAGGTAAATAAAAATAATAATAACAATAATAAATGAAGGTAAAAAAATATATTTATATATATATATATATAAATAACCAAGGTTTTGTGCTTTTTGTATTTTTGTTTTTTCCCTCCTGCCCTGGCACAGTAAATATTGGGGTCATTCGAAAAGGAATTCACTTGGCCTAAGAAATATGGGGTTTCTCCGTCCTTGGAGTATACTGTCATGGGATCTATACTTTTTATGACAGAAACCCAACTTCAAACATGTGTAACCATGGTGCTTAAATAGATATTTAAAAAAAAATAAAAAGAAAAGAAAAAAAAGGGTCAAATGTATGTTGATAAATGGGATTAAGCTGTTAGTGATTAAAAGAAAGAAAGAAATCCTAAATAGCTATAGCTTTCCAATTAGCTCCTGGCAGTTGAATACCCGAAGTCTAATTTGTCATTTTCAGTGAGCAAATGACAGTCTGAGTATTTCTCTTCTCTTTGTGTAGCTCTATTTGTCAGCAAAAAAAAAAGTAGAGGAACCATGCCCAGAACTAGAAAGCAACCATTCTCAGAAATGAAAAGTATGATCAGGGAACCCAACCTTGATAGGGTTTTATTCTGAGATCTGATAAAAAAAGAATTAAAAAGCTCAGCTTCTTTTCTGCTGTCTCATACCATAACACTTAGACTTCATTGAAAAACTGTGCCAAGGCTGAGCCCAAAGCTAGAGAGATGTGGACAGATGCATGTACGTGCAGAGCAAGAAACTTGAGGAAAACTGAAGGTTGACTCACACCTTTCCAGCCAGGTTACTACACACATGCTTTAAATGTAGCTATCCAGACCCTAAAACATAATGTCTCCTTCGAAAAATTCCATGGAATATAAATGGGCTTTTTCTCCCTCTGCTTCTCTGGCCTCTGTGAAAGTCTTGTATCCAGTTTGCATGTGAATAAGTAGTTACTTTTGCCTTACATAGGGTGACTTAAGCAATCCAAGTAATAAAATCAGAAGGGCATTACCCACTGCGATGGTGATCAGGCTCTAAAAGAAAATGCCTCTGAATATGCTTATTATCTCCAACAGAGCAAAACAAATGTAAACCTGTTCCACTGGAGCTACAGGAAAATATGATACTGAAATTTTTCAGAGAGCCGTAGTAAGTGGAAGTTAATGGGACAGTACCTATTGTTGCTATTTTACTAATTCAAGATGCAAAAAATACCATTGGCATCATTTTTATTCTACTTTCTTGTTATGAGGGTAAAATATATTCATAGATTTTTAAGTACGTTTGGAACTACCCTGATCCTTTGATCCTATTTTCCTCATAAACTCTTAACTCTACAGTTTCCAATCAGAGGGACTGATTTTCAGCTGAGAAAAACCAGTTACTCCTTTCCTCATGGACAGAAAAATACACCCTTAGACCTCAGAGGACTCTGTTCTTTATCTCTCTCTGGTACCATCTACCAGACTGCAGCATCACCTCCATGATATCTGATAACTATCCCAGGCTTGCATTTGCACTATTACAGTGTGTTATTCTTAGAGAAATCCAGGGCTACTGCTCTCCTTGCCCCCAGAGCCAGGTGTCACTCTCTGAAACTCTGGAGCTCAGCTGTGCCCATAAAAGGCTCTTTCACTTTTGTAACTTGTCCCTTACTCATCATACTCACCAGTTAACCCCACCTGATAGAAAAGTTCTCTTGACTCCATTATCTTCCTATCTCTGTCCTGTAACTAGGGTCTTCCTTTCCTAATCCACATTATTCTCCACCTTCAGGGAGTCAGGCTCCATAAAGAGCTTTTTTTTTTCTTTTTGGGTCATGCCCGGTGATGCTCAGGGGTTACTCCTGGCTATGAGTTCAGAAATTGCTCCTGGTTTAGGGGACTATATTGGATGCCAGGGGATAAAAACACGGTTCATCCTAGGTTAGCATGTGCAAGACAAATGCCCTACCACTTGCGCCACCACTCCAGCCCCTCCATAAAGAGCTTTTTTACCTTAGTCTTGAAAACCCCTTTCAACTTCTCTCCTACCTCAAAGCAACTTTAGAACTCCCTATTCTAGACTCAACATTAAAAGAACCTGTTTTTGTTCTATCACCCAGCATTTACATAGATTTTAACTTACATAGATTTTTAACTTACATAGATTATCCCAGCATATACATATATTTTAACTTAATTTCTATCAACTAATAGTAACAAAATATTTTATAAATCTTTAGACACCATACTTTGTATTCAGTGTATAAATAATGATGCTGGGTGATATAATGTAATAGGAACTTTAACCACAACATATGTTCCTCTTTATTAATAAAAAAGTTTCCTTAAAATTATATATCAGCAGATTTATTCTTGGGCCTATTTGGCTAGGTTATATGGCATGGTCACACTAAACAGCAGGACTAGGAAGGAAAAACTGTCATAATTGTTCTTAATCATAAATTACTTTACTTAAATATCATGTTTTACATAGCTGCTCACAATACATTTATTTCTGCCACTCCGTGATCCAACACCAATCCCACCAGCAATATACAATTCCCTCCATCATAGTCCTGGGATTTCCACCCATTCCCAATCCTGCCTTTTTGGCAAGCATAAAGAAATATATTTTATATTGCTTGTAAGATTATTATTTTTAAGTACAATAAAAAGAAAATTTGTGAAAATTATTGTATCTAACAATGAAGTAATTAAGTCAATGTCAGAAAGTTTACTAAGCTATTTCTTGCTAGTTGATCTTTCGGTTATTTGTTTTGTTTCTGAACATAAAGTGACTTTGAATCCAAAAACAAAATCCTCTGTTGGCTGTGTGACTGAGTACTCCTCTGTATCACCTGCCCTTCATTAAATAGTGATATTAAATATACCTTGTGAGATGAAGTAACTTAAGGTTTAATTTGCTCAATGTGGATTGGGTTTTTTTTAATAGTATCTTTATTTAAGCACCATGAATACAAACATTTTGCAGTTGGGTTTCAGTTATATAAAAAAAAAACACCCTCCCTTCACCAGTGCAACCTTCCCACCACCAATGCCCCCAATATCCCTCCTCCCCCACCCCCTGCCTGTCTTCGAGACAGGCATTCTATCTCACTCACTACCATTTGTCATGATAGTTATTGTGTAGTTATTTCTCTAACTGTACTCACCATTCTGTGGTAAGCTTCATACCATGGGCAGGTCCTCTATTGTCCCTGGGTATTGTTACAATAATGTCTTTTATTTTTCTTAAATATCATAGATGAAACTATTCTGTGTCTTTCTCTCTCCCTCTGACTTATTTCACTCAGCATGTCCATTCATGTATAGGAAAAGTTCATGACTTCATTTTTCCTGGCATCTGTATAGTATTCCATTGTGTATATTTACCACAATTACAGTTAGTCACTTAGGCAAGAAAAAGATATCAAAGACATCCAGTTAGAAAAAGAAGAAGTAAAACTCTCATTGTTTGCAGATGACATGATACCATATTTAGAAAACTCTAAAGAATCTACAAAAAGCTTCTAGCAACAATAGATTCATATAGCAAAGTAGCAGACTACAAAATTAAAATGCAAAAATCAATGGCCTTCTTATACATAAATAATGATAGAGAAGAAATTGACATTAAAAAACGCAATTCCATTCACATTAGTGCCACTCAAATATCTTAGAGTCAACTTAAATAAAGAGGTGAATGACCTATACAAAGAAAACTACAAAACACTGCTTCAAGAAATAAAAGAGGTTCGATCTCTCATCCACTGCTGGTGGGAATGCTGCCTGGTCCAACCCCTATGGAAAATAGTGTGGAGACTGCTCAGTAAACTCAGAATTGAGCTGCCTTATGACCCAGCAATTGTCTTCCTGGGTATCTATTCCCAAGTCAGAAGGACATTCATCCCAAAGTATGTGCGCACTGCACTATTTATTGCAGCACTCAGTACAATAGCCAAGATTTGGAATCAAACTTGATGCCCAACAACAGATGAGTGGATCATGAAGATGTGGTCTTTATACACAATGAAATACTACATAGCAGTTAGAAATAATACAATCATGGACTTTACAGCAAAATATTATGTTAAATGAAGTAAGCCAGAAGATGAAGGATAAATACAGAATGATAGCACTTTTCTGAGGTACTTAGAATATACACCATATACACATATAATAATCCAAGAACAAATACAATGGTCTAATAGGGTAGAAACTCCAAGCACTGTAGTGGTCAGCATTTACTGGGGAGAAGTATTCAAAAACAAATGGAAGAGGAATAACACAAAGCCTCGACTATCCATTATTCCATAAAGAAACCAGCAACAATGGAAACAACAGTTTAGTGAACAGGTATGTAATCAGCCTTTTCCTACTTAATAAGAAAAAAACATCTAACCTCATCAAAAAATGGAGAGAAGAAATGAACAGAAACTTCCTTAAAGAGTAAACTACAAATGGTCAAAAGACATGAAAACTGTTCCACATCACTAATCATCAGGGAGATGCAAATCAAAACAACAATGAGGTACCATCTCACACCACAGAGACTGGAACACATCACAAAGAACAAGAACGATCAGTGTTGGAGGGGATGTGGGAAAAAGAAACTCTCATTTATTGCTTGTGGGAATGCTGTCTAGTTCAGCCTTTTTGGAAAACAATATAGAGATTCCTCAAAAAACTGAAAATTGAGCTCCCATATGATCCAGCTATACCACTCCTAGGGATATACCCTAGGAACACAAAAACACAACACAAAAATGACTTCTTCATTGCAGCACAATTTACAATAGCCAGAATCTGGAAACAATCCAGATGCATACAACAGATGAGTAACTAAAGAAATTGTGGTATATATACACAATAGAATACTATGGAGTATGTTCTTTATACCTTTTTACTCATTGAGTTTTAGAATTTCTTGATTCCTAAGATAATCAGAATTAAAAGAGAGAAGTTAATGATATATGTTTCATTTTTAGGTTATGGGGATATGAAAACAGTGCCTGCAAGGTGAAAATTTATTTTACCGGTATACTAGCCAAAGTTTTAGTCTTTTAGTTTCCTTCAATCAGAATTACTAATACCCCAAGACTAATTTTTATAGTAATACATACTATACAACTCTTTTTTTTTTTTTTTGGTTTTTGGGCCACACCCAGTAACGCTCAGGGGTTACTCCTGGCTATGTGCTCAGAAGTTGCTCCTGGCTTGGGGGACCATATGGGACACCGGGGGATCGAACCGCGGTCCGTCCAAGGCTAGCGCAGGCAAGGCAGGCACCTTAACTTTAGCGCCACCGCCCAGCCCACTATACAACTCTTATTTGGGAATTTTGCCAATTAAAATAAATATGGAAAGAACTGAAGAGCTAATACAATTATTAAGTATTTGCCTTACATGCAGATGACTCAGGTTTGATCTACAGCGCCAAATATGGTTCCCCTCAGCACCACCAGGAATAGTCATTGAGCATAAAGCCAATCAAAAGTAATCCCTAAGTACACATGGTTAAGCTGGGTCAAGAACAGCATTGGTGGTGGGAATGCCCCTCATTCATTGTCACTATGTACCATAAATGATGCAGTGAAAGATTTGTAATGCACTTTGGTCACAATAAAAATTAAAAAAAAAAAAAGAATTTACAAGAAAATAAAAGAACAAGGAATTTCTTCTTTCACATAGAATTTGTGGACACTGAGTGACTTCTGGACTGATCAGTTTAAGAGCTCAACTGTGTCATCAAAGATTCTTTGATGTTTTCTTTCAAAAAAAATGATGGGTCAAGAAAATAGCACAGAAGCTTAGAACACCTAGCTTACAAGCCATGATCACAAGTTCAAGGTCCTTGTGCTAACAGCTCTGACAGCTCTGCTGTCTGAGCCAAACCAGTTTTGCTATCTATGATCCCTACAGCAGAGGCTATTTCTGACCACACCAGTAAGTACTAAAAGAAGTATGACCTCCTATAAACACTGCACATAAAGAGATGAGGAGTGAGCTCTGTGTTCAAGAAGTATAACTCTGGTGAGCTCATGTGCAAGCACTTAGTGACCCAAAACAAGCACCACAACCATAACTTGCATGCCTCAATTAAAAATGTGCAAGCACCACCACTCAAAAAGTGAGCACCACAGACAGGCAAGTTTATGAGCCCTGGTCATTACAACCCACAGTGAAGGCAAGAGAAGAAGCAATTTTTAAAAATGTCAAAAATAAGTTAAAATTTTGAAGATGTCTGTGTCCTGGTCAGTAGAATATGAGCATATATGCATGCATGAAATTTCCTGCTACTGCCCATTGAGCAAAAAAGCAGACTTTGCTCTTTCCTTTTTTTTTCTCTTCTTCCAACAGATGTGGTGAGAGGATGTTGTGCTGTAGAGAAAGGCAATATCATGGCATGGAAGAACATGTAAAAGAGAGTTCAGAGTCCCTATACACTAGCAAAGAGCAAAGCAGTCCCCTCATATCAGATTTGTATGTAGAAGAGAATGAACCTCTCGTTTATTAAGGCACAGACATGGAAACCATCCCAATTAACAGAATGGCAAATATACCTTCTTGTAGTTTTTCACTCCACAACCCCACCAATGAAGGTGAAAAGGTGCTTTCTGCACTTTTACCTATCCGGATTTCCTGTAGGTCAGTAAGTACCCTGGTAAGGAAAGCCCTGGCTTTCAATCATTAAAGCTAAGAGTTATTAAAAATGCCTGCAGAATTATATGCCAAAGACTTCTATTATTACTGTATTACTATGTCAAAATTGAAAGGCATGTAAGATTTCTCCAGAGAGGCCATCTATAATGCATTTCAGAACTGTGTAGGTGTTTTATGAAATGTGTTTTATTCAGACTTGGATATACAACACTAACATTATTGAAAGAAATTGAGGGTCTGGTCATCTTTTAAAACGTTCATTATTCATGGCATACTCCTTTAACAAAAAAAAATTAAGTCGTACACATATTCAATTTAATTTAAATTTTTACTTTACCTGCTATTCATCTTGGGTGGCCAATGAAGAAGAAATATTTCTTATTATTTTTATATTAGTTTCTGACAGTTCAATTTCTCTGACTGCTACGCCTCAGACAACCGCCACTGGAAAAGCATATAGGTAATGGCTTTGATCAAAATTTCATGGCAAATCTTTTAGATACCATGTAGATCACAGTTTCTGGATAGAAACATGTGGTATCAGAGTTAATGGAGCCAGATTTGAGAAAAGTCTCTCCATTGAAATCATAACTACAGGAAGAAGAAAGACAAACATAGGATGATCTCACTTATCTGTGGTGTATAGAATAACTGGATGAGGAAGTGTAAGGTAGTAAAGGGAGGGGGTATGCCTAGATCACCCTTGACAACAGAGCTTAGGGAGAAGGACAGAGAAGAAAAAGGAGGGAAGGAAGGAAGAAAATGAGAAAGGAAAAAAATGGGGACTTCAGTTAAACTAGTGATATGGGAGAGTGATATAGCTATATACCCAAAGCACAGACTCTACAACACTGAAAACATGAGATTTGAAACCACTGAAACTTTATAATGCTCTTGTCAAGATGGAAGGCAGGGATATGTGGGGAGATTGAGTGGCGGATTAATAGAATATAGGAACCTTGGTGGAGAGAGTTAACACAGGTGGTGGATTAGTGTGAAAATATTATATGCCTGACTATTTTAAAAATATATATTATATGCCTAAAACTCAACTATCAATAACTTTATAAATCATGGTTCTTTACTTATATAAAAACATTGTCAAACAAGTAAATTATGGTTGTTCACTATGAGATCAATAACTTCTGACACTTCTTAGTCCTCTCTTTAAAACGAATAATAATATAAATGTCACAGGGTTAATAAAAAGATTAAATAAAATGAAACATGCAAAGTAGTTTAACCCAGTGACTTTGGTCATAAATAAGATCAGGGGCCAGAGTGGTGGCACAGTGGTAGGGTATTTGCCTTGCACGTGGCTGACCTAGGACAAACCATGATTTGATCACCCAGCATCCCATAATGGTCACTTAAGAAAGGAGCAATTTCTGAGTGCATAGCCAAGAGTAACCCCTGTTACTCTTTTGGGTGTGGCCAAAAAAACCACAAATAAATAAATATAAATAAATAAATAAATAAATAAATAAATAAATAAGATCATTCATGAAATTCCAGTAGCTACAATTAGGTAACAACCTATAATGACACAGACCAGAAGACAAAAAACATCAGTTGCTGCTGTTTTGTTGTTGTTGTTGTTGTTCCAGTGAAGGAGATTTTTAGATCTACTACGCAGAACAACTATTATATTCTCACCTACATTTGCTCTTTGGAAAGTTACTTATTTTTCAAGCCTGAATTTTTTTTCTTCAAGTCTGTAAAGGGAGGTGATGAAGTTTGCCCTAGTGGAGAAGGAGATTTAAATGATTTGCACCAACTAAGAACCTGGTCTCTGACACAAAGCAGATAATCATCAATGATATATTTCATTCATTTTATTTCCTATAAAAGTTAGACCAGGGAAGGCTGAGTAAAACAAACTTGCAGGCTTAGGAAGGTTTGCTCAAGTTATGAATAGCAGAACAAGAATAAAAACAAGTTCTCCAGATTTTAAGACCAATGTAAAGAACTAACATAGATTACTGGGGTTCCTGCCTCAATTTCCTCTTCAGAGACATAAGTCTGAGCTTGATGACATTTTTTTGTTCAAAAGAATCTTATATATCATTCCATCCCTGGCTCATTGAGGATTAGAGAGGTTAGATAGAAAAGGGGGTATAATTAAACCAACTTACTCTCTATTTCACTTATAGCTTCTAGGCAAGGAACTGTTTAGAGCAGTAGGTAAATCCAGGAAAAGGTGTGTTGGTGCAGAAACGTTAAAGTCCAAATGTTAAAGTGCATCCAAATCACATGTAGAGCCTGTGAAAATACAAGTACTGAGTAAGGAGGGCTCAGAATTCTGCTTCTCAAAGAAGTTCCTAGTGATACCCATGCTGCTAGTTCAAAAACCATTTTTTGAGGAGAGAAATATTAACCTATCCTTAATTTTTAATCCTACTCAAAAAAAAAAAAAAAAAAACCAGACAAGGGCTGGCTTAATTCCTGGCATCCCACATGGTAATTCCTGAGTGCACCATTAGGAGTAATTCCTGAGTGCAGAGTCAGAAGTAACCCCTTAGCATTGCCAGATATGATGCTAAAACTAAAGGGAGAAAAAAGGAAAAGGATATTAAAGTACTAGAAAGAGAAAGGGCTGGGTATGGAATTAGGAGAAACAGGAATTAGCTAGGGACCTCATCTGCTCTGGTCACAGAAACAGTTTCCTTCATTTTAATCAGAACATTCTTCTTCTCCATAGTCAGAACGATGCCAAGGAACCTTAAGTACTTGGTTGAAAACTTTGAATACAATAAAATATATAATGTGTTGGTGAGTTTATGACAGTATGCTATTGTTTTGTAAACTATAGTCTTTGTGTCATACCTTGTTTAATATTTTATAAGGAAGTTTATAGTTTAAAATATGTGATAAATTTAACCAAATAAACAAACCTGGGTATTATTAGTCTTAAAATTGTGTACCTCGAGTTCTTCTGTTTCTCTTCAGCTGGTATGTTGGGGGCTCTGGGCAGGACAGCTAGCCATAGGCCCCCTGGGCTGACCACTTAGTCCAGGGGACTGAGACCCCCTAATGCCAGACGGGTCTTCAGGGCCACGCCTGGTAAATCAGGCCATGGGGGGAGGGGGAGGGAGAGAAATTCCTCTCCTATGCATACACAAACTACAGAGGCAGGGGCTGCACCCAGAAGACTCCACATGCCAGTTCTTCTGTGTTTCTTCAGCTGGTATGTTGGGGGCTCTGGGCAGGACAGCTAGACATAGGCCCCCTGGACTGACCACTTAGTCCAGGGGACTGAGACCCCCCCCCACGCCAGACGGGTCTTCAGGGCCACGCCTGGTAAATCAGGTTCTGGGGGGTGTGTGGGGGAGAGAAATTCTTCCCCTATGCATACTGGACCCCCTTTAGGAGTTCTTTTCTTACTAGTATTCATTTTCAAAAGCGTGGCAAATGCACCCACGTGACATATACTTTTTAACAACACCCAAAAATATTCTTAATCCTTGACCGTTTCTAGGAAAAATATGGAATTCCCTAGATTTGGGGGATAATATTTAAATAGGTCTCTAAAATCGGTGGATATGTAGATGTGATTTCCTATACAGTGGTCCTCTCTGACTGCCAAGCCTAATTCATAAACAACTCATCTATACAATGTATATAGCCCCTCTGATATATTTCCCACACATACACCAGAGCCCCTTCTACTCCCTCATCTCCCAATCCGGATTTGTTATCTTCCCCTTAATTAACCCTCTTTACCCTCAGTTCTTTAATTTGTTAGGTACCAAGACCGACCTCCTGCCCCAATAGAGTCTGTCCTTTCGCACACCCCTATAAAGCTCATTATTACTCCTTAACTTTCTCTCACCCCCAACCATCAGTGCCCCCACATTTACCCTTTTTAACTTCAATACTACACAATCCTAATCACAGACCAAAGTCGTACATTGGATTTAACAACCCCAACTATTTCAAAAGTTATAAAATGGACACATATATCTTTTGAATATTTTATGTGTATTTTCTTTAACAGCTATAACACTTCCTAAATATTCTTTTACCGTGATAATTCTACCCACTTTTTATCTTGTCTTCTCTTTGTGAGCTGTTCAATAAGGAATTTTGGTGGAAAAGTCCCTCAGTTTAATGCTTATGATTGAACCATGTCATGGGGATTGTTAGACTTGTTCTTATGGCCCTGCCACGTGGCATTGTTCCTTGTTTGCATAGGCACATTAAAATGAGAAAATACTATACAAACAAATAAGTTCTTATTTAATAGAGATTGGAACACACAAATCTCGTAGTGCAATGAGACCTTACGCCCTGAACATTGATATAATGATCTGGCACAGGCCTCAGAAGAATGGGCATCCTCCATTCACCCCTGAACCAGGGAAGCTATCTACGAAACATCCAAGGTTTTTTATAACAACACCTGGAAGCAATCCTCCACTGGGGAAGACCCTATCACTGCTCTGACATCGACCTGCTCAAAAGAGACTTCCCTTAACACTAAGAAGGCTTGACAACAACAACGACCTGCTTACAGGACAGGGTTCTCTGCATTGCCCTTTTAATTGTGAGGTGAAACAAGAGGACGCTCTGCACCATCCTGACTGCAATATAGGATATGCAGATTCCAAGATCTTCAATACAGAAACATGATACCAACAACATAGACTGTGTGAAAAATAAAAGTATTGGCACTACAAACAATGACCTGGATTGGACAACCTAGTTTGCCTGGAGCCTAGAGTTGGTCTTGTGCCAGGAAACTTTAGGGGTAGGGTCTCCTTGTATTTAGGCCAAGGCTTTTCCTTTCCATGTCCCTCATAATTTGGTGGGCCTATGCAGACAATCATTGCTACTCTAACACCATTTTTGCTGTGCTCCTTTGACTCTAATCCTTAAGAAAAACAACCCACTTAAACTTTTGAGGTTAACTTAAACTAATATGCATGTGCATGGAAATGTAAAAAAGTACTTTGCCTTCAATGTTTAAGGAGTTACATAAGTTTTATGGCTTTAGATTGCTTTGTGTGCTGCTAAAAAATATTATGTGCTACAATCTAGGCCTAGGGACTTGAGGGACAAAGTAATTATACATGGGTCTTGTTTTTATTTTTCTTAATGTTCTTTGACTGAAAGTTCAAAGTTAAGGTATCAGCAGACTACTGATAATTCTGTTTATGGGTGATTGTCCTTCCAATGTAACTTTACCTTGTCCTCTTTCTTTGCATCTTTGTTCTCATAATTAAAAAAAATAGTGTACCTCGGGGGCCAGAAAGATAGCATGAAGGTAGGGCATTTGCTTTGCATGCAGAAGGACAGTGGTTCGAATCCCAGCATCCCATATGGTCCCCCAAGCCTTCCAGGAGCAATTTCTGAGAATAGAGCCAGGAGTAACCCCTAAGTGCTGCCGGGTGTAACCCAAAAAACAAACAAACAAAAAAATAGTCTACCTCAGACTGAGAACATAGTCCAAGAGTAAGACACATATTTTGCATGTGGACAACCCCAGTTTGATTATTGGCATCACAACTGGTTCTACCCAGTACAGCCCTGGAAGCCCCCAAATACTACCAGGATAATCCAGGTAATCTCCAGCATCACAGGCTCTGAACAATACCACTTTCTGGTTTCTCATATTGAACCTCATACCCAGCAGGCCAAGAATCAGAATGGCCCTGGGCCCTAAGGATACTTGGGAGAACCCATACATTAATTTAAATCTAAATTTTAATTTTCTATCTTTTTCTCTGTATTTTTCTGTATTATTTCTTGTAATTAAATATGAATCTACAATTATCTCAAAATGAAATGTTTGGTTTTCTAAATCTACAATAAAAATGAGGTAATAATCAACCCTTGCTAAGTCATGGCTTCTAAGTGTCTTCTTTCGACAAAATTGAAGAAAAAAGGTTTTAATTCAGTTGTTAATTAGCAAATCATTAACAGTAGTTTTTAATTTATTTAACTACAACAAAAATATGATTCAGAGTTGTGTTTAAGTAAAAAAATTAATATCAGTGTTAATATTGGTAGGTTTAATTTTACTACTTAGATGTTAAAAAATGACAATCTCATGTTAAATCAGAAACACAAGAGTCTGCTATATAACTGTAACAAATACATATTTTTCTCAGTACCACAATAAAGTTATTGAAACAAAAAGCTGAGAAGAAAAATCAAAGAAACAGAACAAAAAGAAAACCATAAAGACAGAATAGAAAAATGAGGAAAGAAGCATTAAGGAGTCTCTCAGGTCAAATCTCAATTGAAACTTTAATTTATAGTGTGAAATAAAAGATACAGAGGTTAACACTGTAAGACCTCTAAGACAATGGTCTGTGTTTAATAACCTTACAGGGGAAGGTATGGAAAGTCATCCCTCCAAAGGTTAGGATAATCCCTGGTGGAAAAATTAGAAATTTTTGGCACAGCAAACCTATACCCAAGAAAGAATAGAATAGACAACAGGGACCGGAGAGATAGCGCAGTGGTAGGGCATTTGCTTTGCAAGCGACCGACCTAGGACCAATGGTGGTTTGAATCCCAGCATCCCATATGGTCCCCTGTACCTGCCAAGAGCAATTTCTGAGCAGAGAGCCAGGAGTAACCCCTGAGAACCATTGAGTGTGACCCAAAAACCAAAAAAAAAAAAAAAAAAAAAAAAGAATAGACAACAGAACAGCAAATTTGTGACTGGGAAAGGATAGAAAACAGATTATGTTCTTTTAGATGTAGAGGGTAACACAGGCAGAAAACAGAATAGGAAATTATCACAACTTTATTCCTTAACGGTACTTGTTGTTTGGCTATGTGAAATATCCCAACCTTGGCTGTTAATATACCCATTAAATTTTGATGTGCTTACTAAATACCCTAAGTGTCTCTATTAACTTAAACAATGACCCCACGTGTTGGAATTTGCTGGTGGGAAAGGAATATAAGGGTGGAGCTATTGTATTAAAATGGACCAGCCTGGGTTGAGCTTATTCATGGCTGCCTGAGCAACCCCAAATCTTACCAACCCCCTTTAGATGGAGGTCAATGGTGCAAATTCAATTGGTAAACGGTGACAGGAGTCAATAGGTTGGAAAACCCTTTTTCATGCATTTGTCAGTTCCCTTGGTGTAAATGCTCCCAGTGAGGCCAATTTTAGATTACCAAGAAGATATTTTTAACACAAAGTTGAGAATCAGTCACAATGTGCTCTACTGAGTCAATATAAATCTACTCCAGTACACTACTCCTCTGAGAGATATTTTCTCTGATTTTATCACCTTAGAATTAATGCCTCATCCTATCCTCTCTCACCACTCCTATTCAACATAGTACTAGAAATACTTGCTATAGCAATTAGGCAAGTAAAAGATATCATGGGAATCTAGATAGGATAGAAAGAACTCAATATCTCACTGTTTGCAGATGACATGATGCTATACTTAGAAAACCCTAAAGACCCTACCAAAAAGCTTCTAGAAACAATATATTTATATAACAATGTGGCAGGCTATAAAATTAACACATAGAAATCAATGACCTTTTATACATCAATAATGATAGGGAAGAAATGGACGTTAAGAAAACAACCCCATTTATATTAGTGTCACACAAACTCAAATATCTTGGAGTCTATTTGACTAAAGACCTGAAGGACCTATACAAAGAAAACTATAAAACCCTGTTCCAAGAAATAAGAGAGGACATGTGGAAATGGAAACACATATCTTGCTCATGGATTGGCAGGATTAACATTATTAAAATGGCAATACTCTCCAAAGCATTATACAAATTTAAGGTGATCCCTTTAAAGATACCCATAATATTCTTCAAAGAAGTGGATCAAACACTTCTGAAATTCATTTGGAACAATAAACAACCTCAAATAACTAAAGCAATCCTTGGGAAAAGGAATATGGGAGGCATTACTTTCCCCGAAACTTTAAACTGTATTACAAAGCAATGATTATCAAAACAGCATGGTATTAGAATAAACAGAGACCCTCAGATCAGGCTTGAATACTCAGAGAATCTTCCCCAGACATACAATCACCTAATTTTTGATAAAGAAGCAAGAAATCCTAAATGGAACAAGGAAAGCCTCTTCAACAAGTAGTGTGGAAACAACTGGTTAGCCACTTGCAAAAAAGCAAACTCAAACTCCCAGCTAACACCATGTATGAAGGTAAAATCCAAATGGACTAAAAACATTGATATCAGACCTGAAACCATAAGGTATATAGAACATCACATAAGTAAAACAGTTCATGACATTGAGACTAAAGGCACCTTTAAGGAGGAAACAGCACTGTCCAAACAAGTAAAAGTAGAGATAAACTGATGGGAATATATTAACCTGAGAAGCTTCTACACCTCAAAGGAAATAGTGTCCAGGATACAAGAGCCACCCACTGAGTGGGAGAAACTATTCACCCAATACCCATCAGATAAGGGGCTAATATCTAAAATATACAAGGCACTCACAGAACTTTACAAGAAAAAAAATCTAACCCCATCAAAAAATTAGGAGAATAAATGAACAGACAGTTGATAATGAAGAAATACAAATGGCCAAAAGGCACATGAAAAATGCTCCAGCACTAATCATCAGGGAGATGCAAATCAAAACAACTATGAGGTACCATTTCACACCATAGAGATTGGCACACATCACAAAGAATGAGAACAAGCAGTGTTGGCAGGGATGTGGAGAGAAAGAAACTGTAATTCACTGCTAGTGGGAATGCTGTCTAGTCCAACCTTTATGGAAAGCGATATGGAGATTCCCCCCAAAAATGGAAATTTAGCTCCCATAAGATCCAGCTATACCACTCCTAGGGATATACCCTAGGAACACAAAAATACAATGCAAGAATCCCTTCCTTACACCTCTATTCATTGCAGCGCTATTTACAATAGCCAGACACTGGAAACAACCAAGATGCCCTTCAACAGATGAAGGGCTAAAGAAACTGTGGTACATATACACAATGAAATATTATGCAGCCACCAGGAGAGATGAAGTCATGAAATTTTTCTAGACATGGATGTACATGAAATCTATTAGGGAGAGAGATAAACGCAGAATAGTCTCATTCATCTATGGGTTTAAGAAAAATAAAACGCATTTTTGCAATAATTCTCAGAGACAGAGAGGAGGGCTGGAAGATCCAGCTCACGACATGAAGCTCATCACAAAGAGTGATGAGTGCAGTTAGAGAAATAACTATATTAAGAATTATCCTAGCAATGTGAATGAATGAGGGAAGTAGAAAGTCTGTCTAAAATACTGGTGGGGTGAGGTGGGGAGGAAGGAAATTTGGAACATTTTTGATGTGAATGTTGCATTGGTGAAAAAATAATTATTATTAAAAAATTATTCCTTTTCCATGTCTACAGCAGCCACAAGTAGTAGAGCTGAAATTAAAACTCCAGAAATTAAAACTCCTCAGACTAATGTTTTTCTAACACATATCTACTTTCATCTTTAATAATACCTTGATTTGTGAACAACAAATTGTTTCCTTAAACAACAGCACAGTAATTAGGGACACTGAACCATGCAGTTGAAAAATTCGCATATAACCTTTGACTTCCAAAAATTTAACTACTAAAAAATGCTATTGACCAGAAGATTTACATAATAGCTTAGTCGATTAACACATATTTTGTATGTTATATGTATTTTATGCTGCACTCTTACAATAAAATAAGGTAGAAAAAAAGGAAGTGTTATTAGAAAAAATAGTAAGGAAAAGAAAACACTTCACTATGCTATACCATATTACTATCTTAAATTTATGCCATGTGTTCCATAATAATAGTACAGCAAGTAGAGCTCACATGAAGCTCATAGAATTCATCCCTAGTCCTCAATATGTTCCCCTGAATCCTGAAGGAGTGATCCCTGAATGCAGAAATACGCCTTGAGAATCAATGGTGTAAAAAAAAAAAAGTTTACATTATCTGTTTGCAAGTAAATCCATAAATAAGTGAACCGACACAGTTCAAAACAGTTATTCAAGGGTCAACTGTACATTTCTATCCTCCCTTCCAGCTAGGGAATGGCTACATGGAAAAATTATTTTTCTAACTTAAAAAGAGATAATTAGCTTTCATAGAGCTTTAGTTTTTCTCCATCTTTTTAATAACCTAGAATGCAAATGATAAAGAAATCATCAAAAAGATGGTAGGTGAAATAATTAGATGGCATTTGGATTCTTGGAATGTCTTTCAGCAACTGCACCAGTTCTAAACTTTTTAGTATTTTAAAAAACATCCAACGTGTTTAAAACACTATATTCAGGTTTCTGTTATGTGTGACCAATTGCAATCTCAGCTGCTCTACTATGCCTCTGAGATAAGATGGACAACAAATTAGAAACATCATCCAAGTTTTATGTCCAGAAGAGAGATTTGTTTCCCAGTGGAATTCTATAGCTTTATATAAATGTAAGGAAGCTATTTACATTTTAGTAACTTGCTTTGGAACTTGAGAAACATCATTTCCTTTGACAGTCAGCAGCTATCTGATTGCCTTATATTCATTCTTTGAGAGGTCGGACTTGCTATATTTAGTTGGAATCAGAGTGTTCTGAATCTTTTGAAAAAAATCATCCTTTTAAAAAATAAAACTCCAGTTTGGAGAATCCACTTAACTGTGCAAGAATTCAAAAGTGGGGCCAGAGAGATGGACAGTAGATAAAACATTTGTTTCACACATGGCCATAGTGGCTTCAATCCTACACATTCCATATGGTCCCCTGAGTTCACCAGGTGTGATTCTTGAGTATAGAGTCAGTAGTAATCTCTGAACACTACTGTGTGCCCCCCCATAAAAGGAATTCAAAAGCTATCCAAACTGATTCTACTATAAAAATAACCTGAAGTTAGTTCTGTTTTGAGTAAAACTTACCAAATTTCTTTATAACTTTTATGTGACTTTTTCCTAGGCTCAGAGACCTAAAGTTTGAAATAATTTTATATCACCGAAGTACATATACAATCAAGTGTCAATTTCTTAAGTGCCACAGATTTTTAAAAAAAATAAATGTCATCCTAAGATAGCAAAGACATTCTAAAATTAAAAATACACATTTTAAGTGATCTTAAGTTAGACAGTTTTGCTCCTATTTTTTCAAATATAAAATAAGCTTAAAATAACAGATCTTTCTGAAGTGCAATTTGCCAGCAAATATAAAAGCTTTGTCAGCAACTCTCTCTAAGCTTTTATCAAGCATGAATGATAACAAGTCTAGGAGCCAGAGAGATTTTTACAGTGAGAAGGGCACTTGACTTGCACACAGCCCATCCTTGGCGTCTCATATGATCCTCCAAGCACCACCAGATCTAGGTGTCACCAGGTATGCCAAAAGCAAACAACCAAACAAAAAGAATGGAAACAAGTCTAACAAGACAGGGAAATTAGAAAACAACCTGTGGGCTAATTAAATCACAGTATATACAAGGGTATTGTAATGGTCTTAGAGAAGATTCTATGACATATTTATTCACAATAAGTAACGGTGCAAAAAATAGATATGAGCCATTAGATAAACACGTTATGAAAGAACATGCATAAAAATGACTTGGGAAATTTTGTGTGTGTTTGTTCTAAATATAAGACCATCAAAAAATGGGTGAGGTTCTTTCTTTCTTTTTTTTTAACCAATCCCTGTGGCTCAGGGGTTACTCCTGGCTCTACGCTCAGAAATCACTCCTGGCAGGTTCAGGGGATCATGTATGATTGCAGGAATCCATCCCAGGTCAGCTGCATTCAAGGCAAATGCCCTACTGCTGTGTTATCACTTCAGCCTCTAGGGTCTTTTTCCCTATTGCTGCTTGTGTTGCCAACTTCCTCTTGCTGCCTGATAAATTACCCTTAACAGCCTTTCATACTTCATCAAAGAGACTGATAGGGAAGAAAGTTCATCAAATGTGAGAAAGGTATGTTGCAAAGAGGGAGTGCAAACACCCAGGAGGGTAGAAACATATGACCATAATAGACTGAATCAAACGTAACAGGTATGAGAATATGGCCAGCCTGGGACAGAATGAAAGCTTATCTGCCAGCTCCAGAGTGGCCAGGTTTGGGGCCAGAGCAATAGTTCAATGGTTTGGGCACTTGCTTTGCAATGTGGTCAGCCTGAATTGGATTCTCAGGATGCCAACTGGTCCTCCATCATAAATGATTCCTGCATGAAGAGCAGAGTAAACTATGAGAACTATGGATGTGGCAAAAATAACAACAACAACAACAAAAGAAAGTACAGACTAAGCAGGCTCAGGCCATTAAAGCTCAAGTATTAAAGAACAAATACTTGGTTCCCCGGCCCCACCAGGAGTGATCTCTGAGTGCAAAGCCAGGAGTAAGTCCTGAACACCACCAGTTGTGACTACAAAACAAAAACAAAAGTCTAATACTAATGAGGTTTTCAGAAGCAGCCACTGGAACATGTCCTCAGAGAAAGGGTCAGTACACAGGAGCTGTGGGAAGACAAGTCCTGCTGCAGGGGAAAGATGGTAAGGAAGGGGTAAAATTGAGGCTAGGGCAGTAACCCTCAAACCTTGGAAGGACTGTTATTTCAAGATTTTTAATCTAGAACAGGGTTTCTTAAACTGTTGCCAAGCAGTAAACACTTTTGCCCAAGAAATGCAACGTGAGCAAGCACTGCTAGAAACTCCTCAGATTGGTGACATGGTTGAATTATTTCTGATGGTTGTGTGTCCAGAAACTTTTACTATTGCCAGATTTCTCATGACCCTACCCCCACTACATACTCACACATACTCAGTGATGCAACTTGATCTGACACCCTATAGACCAGGGGTGGCGAACAAGTTCGACACAAAGTGCCAAAATTTTAAACTGTGAGAGTCAGAGAGCCACACCACGCAGTGACCTGCCAAAACAGACAAACACTCACACAAAAGCGTATAATTTTAACAATAATATATTAAACACATATTGCATTTTGCCATTTTGAGTGAGGGTCAAAATCCTGCATTGATGGTGAGGGTGTGCTGCGTCCTCCACACTAAGAACTAATGGCAAGATGTGACCCAACATGTGACACACAGGTCCCCCCGCTCGCTGACCCATGCAGTTGTTTCCGAGGGATGGGAGACGGGAGGACGCAGCCTGGGGTATGGCAGGACTCCGCGCTCGGAGATCTCTCCTCAGAGGTCCATCCTCAGAAGCAGCAGAACCAAATCCAAACTTGGCAAAGAGCCACAGTATACAAAGTAATGAGAAGAGGCAAAGAGCCGCATTCATTTTGGCCGGGAGCCGCATGCGTGTTCGCCACACCTGCTATAGACCTAGGGTTCAGAAACTAGGAGCTAGAGTGCAAAAGTAGATTTATGAGACAGACTGATTTCAGAGAGACCAATTTTAATAAATTAGTTTTTTGTTGGTTTTTTTTCTTAAATATAAGTAACTCAACTCTGAGTTGAGCTGCCTTACAAAGCAATGAACCCATCATCACTTAAGGCATTCACCAGGAATAGGTAACCTATTATGGTAGTGTTCCTAATGGAATTTCTGCTTCCTATGAGAATTAGACCAGAAAAGCATCTACTTTTCCTTTCAGTTCAAAAATGTTGTCAAATAGAGTACTTCTGCAAAACCTCCAGGGATAGAAGCAAGTCCAAACTCCTCTTTTGTTATTTTTCCTTCAGATGAGGTAATTTTACTTTTTTAGGACTAAAGATGTGTTGTGGGCATCATTTTGGATCTCATCAAACTATGATACATGGAGCCAGGGAGATAGCATAGTAACTTAGGGGCATATGTCTTGCATACACCCAATCCAAGTTTGATCCCAGCACTGGATGGACCCAAGCATTGTTAGGAGCATCCCTGAAGGACACTGAGCACTAAAGTGGATCTAGTTGATCCTGGCACAATTGGGAGACCTAGCACTAAATTTTTCAGCATAATTGGCATTACTGACAGGACCCTACACATCCTGAGAACTGATTGAAAGACAATAATAAAGATTGAAAATAGCCACACCACCACAAAGCATCTTCCCATTGTAAGCTCCTCTTCAGTCTCTTTCCCACTCTAGTAGTTTCAACTCTGCAGTCTGAGTCCATAGGTCAGATTTATTTGAGTTCCCAGCCTGCTGCTTTGTTTTTCTATATCCTAGATATGACTGGAACCATGTCATATTTGTACTTTTTCTAATGTTTTTTTTTTGCTTAGTATAACTCCCTTCTGTTCATCAATGTTGTACAAAGAGCTATTTCATCCTTTGTCATGGCTGACTAATACTTCATTGTGTATACAAACCAACACTTCTTTATTCACTTTTGTTACTGATTGGCTTCAGGTTTTTTTTCTTGATCTTGGAGATTATAGCACTACAATGATCATAGATGTGCATATATCATTTCTGAATTCAGATTTGTGTGTGTTCTTTGGCCAGGAATGCAAATTCTGCATCATAGGTGGTGATCTATTTTTAATATTTTGGATTTTTTTGCACTGTTTTCCAGAGAAGTTGAAGCAATTCACTAACTGACAAAGAGCACACTCAACAATTGCCAAAAAATCTTTAATGCTTTTTACTGCTTTAGCTTCTATATATATTACAAATACTATTTTAGATAAGAACTATACCTGAAGCTGTTATCTTATGTGATTAGTTCCATGTGCTACTTTCCTAAGAATAAGTTTCCAAGGAGAATAATATGGCCCTGAGCTATGAAAGCAGCCATACTTGTGAACCACAGAGAAGGCACAAAAAGGGTACTCCAAGGACCAAGTTCACAATCTTGTATAACAACACACCAACTTTGGGTTTTGAAATTTTGTTTTAATTTCCACCCCAAGGTCCAGTGCATGTGCCAATTACTTCACTGTTTCTTTAACCCAGGGGTGGTTAATGAGCACCAGACCAGGCTCTCTTAAACTACTTCTAAGAGTGCCCACTCTACAATTGCCAGCCAGCTGTGCCGCTGAAATTAACTTGCTCAGCTGGCCCTTCAAATAAAGCCATTTAAAGATTGCAATGTACCATAGAAAGCAATTTGTTTCCTTAAGATTTAGTACCCCACGTGAAGATTGATTTTGAGTTGAAAGACAGAAGCTACAGCAAGGTGAATAATTTTAAGTTTAACATATTCCTCCTCTCAAGGAGTCAAATGCATTAAAATTAGGTGCAAAGTGCTTCTAATTTGTCAATCACTCCTTAGATAATTCTGTTCCTGCATTACCAGAGAAATTGCCCAAGAGACCTGGCTTTTGGCTTCTTTCATCTTCACTATTCTTTTAACTTGATCATAGCAGCAATATGCAAATAGAGTTCTGCTGCTGAGGGTTAGGTTGAGGAGGGGGGAATCTAGGAGGAAAAAAGACAGCCCCAAACCTACATGAAAATTTGTCAGGAGGTTCTGTTACATCTCAGGTTATATGACAGAGTCATCAATGAAAGGGCAATATGGAAGCCATATCTCTATCCTAGGATCTCTTGCATATCTTCTTTCCTTCTGTCCACTGGTGAGTACTCACCCAGGCTCTGCTTCCTTTCAGACTCTACTTCATCCTTGGACACAGATAACCAAGTACAGGCCTTCCCCTGGAAAGGCTCAGACCTGGAGGGGGGGGATTACAATTTCTCTAGGAATATGGACTGTTTGGGAGGTCAGGATAGGGTTCCCTGAGACCATTGAGCAGGGCCCCTCTCCCAAATTGTGATGGTCCCACAAGCCTCTGGAAAAAAAAATAGTCATGAAAAATTAGCTCTGAGCCAAACCATCTAGGATGCCCAGGATGCTTCCAGTAGGAGAATGTATATAAGGAGACATTAAGTCATACATGGCCTTTGCTATTATTTCTGCCATTACACTCACTGTATGAAGTGTGTCATAGGTATTTCTTACACCATCCTTACAATGAGACTGTGCAGTAGTCTATTAAGGGTAGCTCTACCATTACTTGTTATATAAATGAGAAAAGTCAAAGCACCAACAGTTCTGTAGATGTGGGTGTTTGGAGTCAGTGAGATAATGTCTGTAAAAGTTCCCAGAATAGGACTTAACAAGGAATAACTATTCAATACATTTATCATGGAAGAAGAATACTGGCTAGAAGTGGAGGTAGATCGCAACAGGTATTTCAGCAACTTGAGGGTCTCATGACCAATATCTGGACAGTATTTTACAGACAACAAGAATTCATTCTAGATGAGGATTGCTAAGGATTGGATCTGCTAAATATTGGACATACAAAAGTGACCATAAAAGTAGAGTTGTAAAGTAAATAGCATGTGTAAAAAAGGAGTAGTATGGAAAGAGAAGCAGAAGAAAGAAGAAGGAAGATGAAAAGGAGGAAAAAACAGAAGAGGAAGGGAAGAAAGGGGAGTCTTGGAGGCTGAGGAATTTCTCCAAGAGAGAAACACTAAGACTGTTTTACATAGAACAAAGGAAATGAGATAGTTTTCAAAGGATATTTAGGACAGAAAATAAGCATAGGAGATATTAAGTGATAATAAAAGCAAAAATTTCATTAGAGGACTGGGTGAATGAATAGTAGAGTCATTTGGAAGACAGGATATGTGAGGAAGAAACTAATGAATTCTAGTGAAATGTAAGAATAAAATGTCTGTAGAATCGGCACAGCTCTTCACAACAGCTACAGGAAACAAACTCCATCCGGAACAGCCTTAATACTGCGGGGTCAACAACAAGGACCAGCTCTAACATGATATCCTGACAAAGAGGAAAATGTGAACAACTTGACCTTAGAGCAGATTAGCCTACCTTACCAGCTAACGACAAGACAAAACCAGAAGACTCGGCACCCTTTGGTAGGTCCAAAAGCCAAGATCGTGACTTACAGATGACTGGCTACTAGAACCACGACCAGACAGTATACATCTTGGGACCAATAAAAAAGCCCTAGTTTAGGGTTTGAACTATGACTTGCACAATAAGCATGACCCCCAGTCCCAAAGGTCTGACAGAGACAACTGCAACAGAATGGGCCTTCTGGAAGCACAAAGAAAGACGCTAACCTAGGTGCCATCCTAGGTTCAGTGCAAAGACCAAGGTCACCAACCACAGAAGATGGACTAAAACGACACTGAGGTAACAGAACCTCTAGAACCACAAAGACTGACCTCACCATAAGTCCTACTTCAGGATCTGTGCAGATACTGAGACCTCTAAACACAGAGCTCTGAGTGTATCACCCTGGACAGAACAGAAGTCTTCCACACGCCAAAAAACACCACCAGGAGAATAAATGATCCTGAGCAAAGTCTGGAGCTGATCCCATGACAGTATACTCCAAGGACGGAGAAACCCCATATTTCTTAGGCCATGTGAATTCCTTTTCGAATGACCCCAATATTTACTGTGCCAGGGCAGGAGGGGAAAAAACAAAAATACAAAAAGCACAAAAACTTAGTATTTTATATATATGTATATATATGTGTGTGTGTATATATATATATACATATATATCTTTTACCTTCATTTATTATTGTTATTATTATTTTTATTTACCTATCTATTTTGGTCGATTTCTCTGTTTGGGTGTGATTATTGAAATCGTCGTCCCCAATTATACTTATTTTTTTCTATTCTTTTCTTTTCCCTCGTTATGTGCTATGCCATGTTTCTTATTTCAAGACCATGGCGTGTTTTTGGTTTGTTTGTTGGTTTTTGTTCTGTTTTTTGTTTGTTTGTTTGTCTGTCTGTTTTGCTTTGTTTTTCGGCTGTTTTTTTTTGTGGTGCTTATCGATATAGCTGGAGTCCTCACTGGATAATTGACACTTTTTTTGGTACTGGTGGAGTGTTTCACCTTCTTTCTCTCCTTCATCTCCCAAATCGATGATGAGAGCCTCTAGAAGGATTCCACCCATTTTGGGAGTATTAGACTCTTACCCCAGTTTATTTATCTTCTCCTTCTCAGGCAAAACCACGCAACTTGAACTAGCTAGTCCTGCCTACAGTTAGAGGGGGAGATAAGGGAGGCATCAAGACCAAACAGGTGCAAGACTACTAAGTAGTGGGTTGGATACAGAGGGGACCACATATTCTAGCCACCCTGGGGGTGAGGGAAGAGGAAATGGGAGGTAGGACAACAACGGAGGGGTAGGGAGGACAATTTGGGGATGGGAATCCCCCCTGATTTTATGTAAATATGTACCTAAAATGTTATTGTCAACAATATGTAAGACACTATGATCAAAATAAAAATTATATTAAAAAAAAAAGAAGATGTAAAAAAAAAAAAAAGAATAAAATGTCTGGAATGTGGATGTGAGAGTGTCCAACAGTTCTCTGGAAACAGAATCACATGAAAATGATTGGCCTGGGATAAAACTACAATTTCATTCCTTCATTTGCCCAATTCAGACATTTGCACACAAAACTTGAAATGAATCCCAATACTAACATGCCCCTTCACTGCCTTAATTATAGACAGCTTTCCATGATCTACTCTGCTTTCAATAATAATTACAACTTCTGACCACATAATCAGCATACTATCTCATAGTCACAGGTTTTGCTCTTCAGATTATTTCTTTAGTCTTCTACTTAAGGAACCCTACTAAAATAAAAACACATAGCTTTCCATTCTAACACCAGCTTACTATGTCAGTATCTTAAAGAAGTACTTTAAAAGCCTGATACTTCAAAAGGAACTTAAATACAAATGGATTTAAATAAAGTATAACAGAATATGAGAAAATTAGTTTTATTTCTTACATGAAATTCAATACAGCCTGTCCCAAATATGTCCATAGCATCATCCAGTAACCAAATCTTCTATGAAGTTTCTTTTAGAATGATCTTGACCCAAGCTTGAGTATCACTCCTGCTGGACTCAGTTATGGAAATTATAATTATTTTCATAAAGAAGACATACAAAGGAAGAAAAGTGAACTGTTATCTGCCAACTGTTTCCCCTAGTACCTTTTCTGAGAAGGGAGTGCACATGGTTCCTTTAAGCCTAGAGCCAGAAATGAATCCTGAGCACATCTGGGTATGTCCTAAAGGCCCTTCAAAATATGTGTAACTTGTGTTTTTGGTTTTTGGTTTTTTTTTTCCTCTTTCTCTTTTCTTTGCCCTTTTTTTCTTCTTTTTTTTTTTTCTTTTTTCCCTACGCTTTGATATGTCTTTATTTCAGGACTGTGGTTAGTGAGTGTTCAGTTTTCAGTATTGCTGTGGTGCCTTTCAGGTTTTTATTTGTTTTAGTTTGGGTTTGATTTTTCTTGTATTATCTTTATGTTTTCCTTCCTTTTTCCCTTTGTTTTCTTAAACTGAGATTTATAGTGTCTAGAAGGACTCCTCCCATTTTTTGCTGGTTTGAATTTTTGCCCCCCCCTTTTCTTTTCTTTTTTTTTTCTTACCTTCAAACAGAAACACATAACTTGAACCATCTTGTCCAGCCTCACAAATGGAGGGGGAAATAATGGAGGGCACCAAGACCAAACAGTCGTATGAACATTGAGTAGAAATAAAAAATGATCAGACTTGAACACCAACTCCAAAGCCAACTACAACAGAAATGATACCCAATCTACAATAGGCTAGACACAGAAGGAACCACTTATACTAGCATTCCTGGGGGCAAAAGAGGTGTGACCTGGGGTGTATGCTGGGAACAGGGGTGGAGGAGGACAACATTGGTGGTGGGAATGCACCTGATTCAATGTCACTATGTACCTGAAATACTACTGTGAATGATTTGTAATCCACTTTGGTCAAAATAAAAAGTATTAATATAAAAAATATGTGTTTTTATCAAGAACTCATCATCTTGCTATTTCTCAGGCTCTGAAGTGCCTATTCTGCCTATCTTCTTTACATCTTTCAGAGCCTTCTGATGTTTTGCATATCTTGACTAAGGTTTTTTCCTGAACTTAGAGGAATATAGGAAAGTACTTCTATTTTGTTTTCCAAAAACATAATTCCAGGGGCTAGACTTGCAGGGATCTCAAACTCGCGGCCCGCAGGCCGTTTGCGGCCCTCCGTACAACATTTTGTGGCCCTGCCCTAGAGGAATCTTTTTTGTTTTGTTTTGTTTTAGTTGTTTGGGTCACACACCCCCAATGTTCAAGGCTTACTACTGACTTTGCACTCAAGGATCACCCCGACTTCACCTCCTGCGGCCCCCAGGTAAATTGAGTTTGAGACCCCTGGTAGAGAGATAGTATAGTGGATTAACTACTTACCTTGCCCAGGATTTAGTCCCCAGCATCCTATATTGTTCCCAGAGTGTCACCTAGAGTGATTCTAAGTGCAGAGTCAGAAGCAACCCAAGCATCACTAGGTGTAGAATAAACAAAAGAAATTCAATCCTATTTTAAAGGACATCTAGATGGGAATAGATGACAGAAGTCACCTTTTCCCTCTCAGCTGTAGGGACAATTCACACCCTCTGAAAATCCGCTTGGGTCCACCTTGCCATATATAAAGATGGTAGGAAGCTCACTCCTAAGACCCAAAGCTACAGCTTTAGGAAGAGTGCTACATTTTCACATCTGCCAAATCAGGTGCCTTCTGAATAGAATTCAACTTTTCTCCCTTTCCTTGAACGTTTGCTTCTTGCTTGGGCTTTTCCTCCTGAGACCTTTTCCTCCTCCTGAGACCATTCATGGACTCATTACCCACCCTCGAAGTCACAGATTTTTTTGTTCCTAAATCAAATGGCAATCCCAGTCCCAATTTGTAGCATAGCTATGCTTGACTTCAGACATTATCTCAGTCTCAAGTCTTATGCAGCTCATCCTACCCTCAAAACCAATAATTCTTAGAGAGTGGCATGACAAGGATTCTAAACTGACCCCACAAACTTGATCTGTTCCTCCTCTCCCCAGAGGCTATGATAGTCTTCATAACACATAGTCCCAACCTCACATCCTCTAAAGTCTTCAACAGGGGATATTGCCTCTCTGAGTTTTTATTTTCTCTAATGCATAAAATGAAAGACTCTTTTTTTTCTAACAGCTGTTAGGATGCTTAACTAATAAAAGATGTGTAGAATCTTACCAGTAAATGCATAGAAGATAAAAATGCATACATTTTTTTAAAAAAGGCAAAATAGAAATAAGTGAGATATCATTTGTCAACATGGTACAAAAAATTAAAATCAACCTGGTAATAACTAGAAAAATGCATGCTCAAACACTGTGGTGGAAATAAATAACAATAATGATTTTAGATGACAATATAGTGCTATCTATTTAAAAATGTACATGTATGCACATTGACCCAGTGATTTTAATTACTGGAATCTATCCCTAAAAAAATAATTACACACGTGCAAAAGAAAAAAGCTGAATGTACTAGGATGTTGATTGCAGCATTGTTCATAACAGTGAAAAAATAGCAACAACTTAAATGGCCATCAATAGGGAAATTGCTCAATAGACTATGTTGTGTTCATATTATAGAGAAGCAGAGCAGCAAGGAAAAAATGAGTCTAATCTCTGTACAAGTCCATGAATAGATGCCCAAGACCATTTCAAAAAGGGAAAATGTTGAAAGATGATAAGTATGACCCAATACTATTTATATTTTTAAACTTCAAAACAGGCTTTCAAGTGTACCTCTGTATTTAGTAACTCAACAGAGACCATCTTAAAAGGCTTGATAAATATCAGATAGAGTTGGGGCAGGAATTAGGGGAAGGATTCTAAACTGTATTTTAAGGGAGAGATCAAAAAGGACTTTACCTAATCTATGCAATTTTCTTTATATATTTTATTTTATTTTTATACCAAAAAAGGCATTTTGTTTGGGGTTTTTCTGGCAGTGGGTTGGATGTACAAGGAAACTGCTAAGCAGTGTTCAGAGGACCTAGTGGTACCTTATGGCAGTTCTTGAGAACCAGGATGGTGTTTCACAGTAATTGTCCAAGTACTTATTGGTCCTTACAGTATAAGGAATCCTCTTAGCTACCCTCACTATGTACAGGACCTCCAGAGTCACACCCACTGATATTCAGAAGACCATCTGGTCCCAGGGATATAACTGGGATTAGCCTCATTCAAAGTATGTGCTTAACATTTGTAATATCTCCCCAGCCACACCAAAAAGGTTTGTGTTTGTGTGTGCACTACTGATAAAAATTAAAAATGTATCAATAGCAATATTGGTTTCTTAATATGACAAGTTTACCACAGCAATGAAAGATAATATTATTGGGGGGAAATTGGTACAAGAATATAAGAATATTATCTTTGCAACTTTTCTGTAACCCTAAAATTATTCCAAAGTTAAAAGATTATTTAGAAAAACTACTGAAGAAACAACAGGCCAACTTCAGAATATCATGACTACTCTCAGAAGAGAAGCAAGCCAAGTCACTAAAACCCCTGGATACACTGTTCTTTGGATTGAAAATTCTGGGGTTCACACAAAAGAGGAGCAGGCCATGTCTCCACCCTGCCAAATCCCGGAAACTGCACCCCATGCCACAGCCACAGACATGCAAATGACCAAAATGACCCTTAGATATTTTATGATTTATTTCTGTAGAGAAGCCAAGCAGATGCAAATTCCAGATACACCAGTTTTCAATGTGAAAACTCTGGGGTCTTCTTGAAGTAGGAGTTGACAGCCCCAGCAGTCACACCATATTCCACAGTTCTACAGATCTTGAAGTTCCTGCAACACACAGCCCTGTATTGGGCTATATGCCACCTCCAAATTTCACAATACTGAAGACCCAGTAGAAATCAAGTTTAGTAACAAAAACAATAACCCAGAAAACTCAGCAAGCAACAAAGAACTTAGTAAACACTCAGACCCCATTATGAAATATAACAGTTTTCACAAATTTTCATTTATTAAAGTATATTTCAATAATTCCATTAGCCCATTTTGTTGTAACAAGAAACATAAAATAAAGTATGTCATGCCTACTAAGGGGACAGGCTGGGGAGGGGGCGTGGAAAACAGTGGTGGAAGGAAGGTCACACTGGTGATGGGAATGATGTTGAAACACTGGTTGCCCAAAACAACTGTATTATGACCAACTTTGTAAACCAGAGTGTTTAAATAAAGATTTTTAGAAAGGTAGCTAAACTACTGAGGAATATTAAGATTTAAAACAGCATATGAAATTGTAAGGCATTTTTATTACAGATTACTGTGAGCCACAAAATATAAATCCATTTAAAAATGCTACCATGGGATGATCTCCAAGAAATATTATCAAGAAGAAAAAAGTCAAGAAAAAAGTCAGAACAATGCATGTAGAACAATCTTAATTATGTGCAAAATTATAGTCTTTGAATATGCCTGCTAAATAAATGAATGTAAAAAGCATGAGAATTTATATTCCAAAACAATGGCTGGCAAACTTCTTATAAATCACAAATGTTTTTAGTTATGTGAGTTACCTAGTTTAGTTGAGTAGTCAAAACTATTCAACTCTGGGTTCACAGTCATAGTACAGTGGAACATCACTTGCCTTGCATATAACTAACCCAGGTTTGAGCTCCAATACCCCAGATGGTACCCCTGAGCACTTCCAGGAATGATCCCTGAACTCAGAGCCAGGTGTAAGTCCTGGGTACCCCTGTGCATGATCCCAACTTTTTAAATTAAAAAAATAAACTATTCAAGGCTGGAAGTATAGTGCAGCAGTAGGGTGTTTGACTTGCACGCAGCTGATCCATGACGGACCTCAGTTCGATCCCCAGCAATCCATATGGTCCCTCAAGCCAAGAGAGATTTCTGGGTGCATAGCCAGAAGTAACTCCTGAGCATCACCAGGTGTGGCCTAAAAGGCATAAAACTATTCAACCCTGCTGTTATAGTATGAAAACATAGATAATATAAATTCAAAAGGTAGAGCTGGGTTCTTATAAGTTCATTACAGAAATTAATTATAAATAATATTAATGATATATATCAAAAATCATAAGAATTGTAAGTCACTATTGAAAGAAATAAAGCTGTAGCCATAGTGATAGTATAATGGATAAGATGCTTGCTTTGCATGCATGGGACCTGGGATCAATCCCTGACACCCCATATGGTCCTCTGAGCCTGCAGGGAGTGATCCCTAAGCACAAAACCAAGAATAATCCCAGGTATGACTGAAAAAGGAATAAAAAAGGATGACTTACTCACAGCTAATCTAGGTTAGATCCTTGGCATCCCATATGGACCCCCAAACACCTCCAAATGAAATTCCAGAGTAGCATCATCAGGTGTAAAGAAGGAAAGGGAAAAAAAAAAAAAGGCAAGACAAGGCAGGGCAAAATGAAAGAAGGTTTGGAAAGGAAAAGTAAAAGGAAAGAAGGAAAGGGAAGAGCAGGAAAGAAAGAAAGAAAGAAAGAAAGAAAGAAAGAAAGAAAGAAAGAAAGAAAGAAAGAAAGAAAGAAAGAAAGAAAGAAAGAAAGAAAGAAAGAAAGAAAGAAAGAAAGAAAGAAAGAAAGAAAGAAAGAAAGAAAGAAAGAAAGAAAGAAAGAAAGAAAGAAAGAAAGAAAGAAAGAAAGAAAGAAAGAAAGAAAGAAAGAAAGAAAGAAAGAAAGAAAGAAAGAAAGAAAGAAAGAAAGAAAGAAAGAAAGAAAGAAAGAAAGAAAGAAAGAAAGAAAGAAAGAAAGAAAGAAAGAAAGAAAGAAAGAAAGAAAGAAAGAAAGAAAGAAAGAAAGAAAGAAAGAAAGAAAGAAAGAAAGAAAGAAAGAAAGAAAGAAAGAAAGAAAGAAAGAAAGAAAGAAAGAAAGAAAGAAAGAAAGAAAGAAAGAAAGGAAGGAAGGAAGGAAGGAAGGAAGGAAGGAAGGAAGGAAGGAAGGAAGGAAGGAAGGAAGGAAGGAAGGAAGGAAGGAAGGAAGGAAGGAAGGAAGGAAGAAGGAAGGAAGGAAGGAAGGAAGAAGGAAGGAAGGAAGGAAGGAAGGAAGGAAGGAAGGAAGGAAGGAAGGAAGGAAGGAAGGAAGGAAAAGGAAAGGAAGGAAGGAAGGAAGGAAGGAAGGAAGGAAGGAAGGAAGGAAGGAAGGAAGGAAGGAAGGAAGGAAGGAAGGAAGGAAGAAGAAATCCATAAATGGAGAGAAGAAATGAACAGACATTTCCTCAAAAAAGAAATACAGATGGCCAAAAGGCACATGAAAAATGCTCCACATCAGGGAGATGCAAATCAAAACAATGAGATTTCATCTCACATTACACAGAGAGACTAACATACATCACAAAGAACAAGAACAAACAGTGCTGATTCCAATGCAGAGGAAAAGCGACTCTCATTCACTGCTATTGGGAATGTTGACTGGTCCAGCCTTTATTTAAAAAAACAAAAAACAAAAAAACAGAATTGAGCTTCCGTATGATCCAGCAATGGATATAAGGGATACCCTAGGAACACAAAACCACCATACAGAAAAATCCTCTGTATTCCTATGTTCATTGCAGCACTATTTACAATAGCCAGAACCTGGAAACAATCCAAGTGCCTGAGAACTAAGGAGTGGCTAAAGAAATTATGGTATATCTACACAAAAGCTGTTAGGAAAACTGAAGTCAGGAAATTTTCTTATACATGGTTGTATGTGGAAAGTATTATACTGATTGAAATGAGTCAGAGGAAAAGAAATAGATATAGAATAATCTCACTCATTTGTAGGATAGAAGAAAAATAAAAGATATATGGCAATTATATTCAAAGGCAATAGAGATGAGGACCACGAGGATCAGTCCATAGTAGAAAACTTGCCACAAAATGCAATTAGGGAGAGAAGGGTCCACTATGACAATGATAGTTAGAATTAATCACTCTGGACAAGAACTGGATGCTGAAAGGAAATAAAATGACAGACTTGGTACCCTTTCATTAATAGTACAAACTACAGAGTCAAAAAGGAGAGAGAGAGAGAGAGAGAGAGAGAGAGAGAGAGAGTAAAATGTCTGTCCCAGAGGCAGGTGGGAGAGTGGAGGTGAGAGAGAAACTGGAAACACTGGTGATGGGAATGTGTACTAGTGAAGAATGACATTCTATAACTGAAACTCAATGGTGCTTAAATAAAGTAATTAAAAGAAAATAGATTAAGGACTTCAAAATTAGATCAGAACATATAAAAGACATTGAGAAAAATATAGGCAGAACACACCATGATACAGATTTCAGAGATCTCCTAACCATTTTACTTCATTTGCAAAGACAATAAAAGTAAATTTAAATAAACAGGGCTGTATCCAATTTAAAATTTTTTCCATGACGAAAGAAACTTGGCCTAAAATAAAGATAATCTAATGAATGGTATCAAATATTTGCATACCATTAGATAAAGATATATAGATATATATAGATATATAGATATATAGATCACTCACAAAGATCAACAATACAAAAGTCAATAACCCCATCAAAAGATGGAAAAAGGAATTGCCTTGAAAAGAAAATATGGGGGCCGGCAAGATGGCACTAGAGGTAAAGTGTCTGCCTTGCAAGTGCTAGCCAAGAAAGGACTGTGGTTCGATCCCCCCATATTGCATGTGGTCCCCCCAAGCCAGGAGCGATTTCTGAGCGCATAGTCAGGAGTAACCCCTGAGCGTCAATTGGGTGTGGCAAAAAAAAGAAAAAAAAAAGAAAAGAAAATATGGATGATCAGTGTGAAGAGGGAAACTAGAAGTTACATGAGAACAATGATAGAGGCATTTTTGTAATATTTAAAGTACAGTAACTTTGTACTTCAAAGTATTAAAACCATAGACATAAACCATTACAACCACATTGTAACCAGAAGTAACCATTAGCTACTGTAACTATATTAAACTGCAATAACAAAAAAATCAAGAAAATGTTTTTCAAGGCTAGAGAATAAATTTGGCCCACTGTCTGAAATTTCTAAATTATTAAGGAAGAAATTGTGTATTATTTATTTTTGTTTTTTTGGGGGGTCACAATTGGTGATACTCGAGGATTATTCCTGGCTCTACTCTCAGAAGTTGACCCTGGCAGGCTTAAGGGACCTTATGGAATATTAGGAATTGAAACCAGGTTCATCCCAGGTCAGCCACATGTAAGGCAAATAACCTACCACTATGCTATCACTCCAGTCCCAGAAATTGTGTATTATTTAACATAGTCACTCTCCAAAAAAGTATTAATGTATGATTTATATTTAAAATCATATTAATAATTGGGGGCCAGAGCAATAGAACAAAGGGTAGGGCACTTTCCTCTCATGCAGCCTACCCAGGTTTGGACACCAGAATCCCATATGGTTCACTGAGCCCCTCCAGGAGCAAGCCCTGAGTGCAGAACCAAGATTAAGTCCTGAGCACCCCTGGATGCGGCCCAAAAAACAAAATAATAATTACAATAATGATATTAGGCCCAGAATGTGGTTCAAAAGTAGATGCCTTCCTTTCTTGCATGTGGGATTTGATCCATAGCATTAGTAATAACAATAACAAAAATAATAATAATAATGTTTCAATGCCTTGGAATAAAGCAATGTTCTATAAATGTTGCCTCCTTTTCTCCTTCCTCTTAGTCTACCATCACATGCAGCTAAAATCCCAGAATGCCTCATGGTTTTCCTGCCTAGTTACTATCACTTGACCTACGAAACCAGACACCAATCAGTACATAGAGTACAAGCCAGTTGTGCATAGAGGGAACAAGAAAATAGCAGGTGTAACAGTCAGCACTGAAATGAGCTCAGAATCCTTTATATACTTCCTTCCTCACAGAAGATTCACTGGAGCTCCAGCCAGGTAAGGGCCCTTCTAGAAATGTCCTGACCCTCTCCGGGAGAATATGTGAGACATATGTTAATTGGCAACAGACTGAGTGACAGTTATGTTTCGAGGATGATTTGCAAATCGCATTCTCCTGGAGCTTATTAGGAGACTCATTAACACTACAACAGTACATTACCTTCTGAAATTCTGATCTAAGCAGAAAATTAAAATTATTTGCTAAATGACCTAATAAAATTGAATAAAATGTGCTGAGAAAATGAAAACTGCAATAGATCATCCTGCAAGATGTGGCTAAAAATAATATCTTTATTCTGTCATGGAGATGCAGAATTGTACCCTTTGAGTGGATAGACCTAGAGGATAATTCAAAGTCCAATGATCCCAGCTACAGAATGACACAGTGGCCAGGATAGCTGAACTCCCAACTAGCAGGAGGCTAATAATATAGAGCCCTATTCCACATGGAGAGTGGGGCCCTACCTCTCTTTTGTTCCTTATTCCACCTGGTTAAGACCAAAACATAGTCTATTGCTTTAACTTAGACTCCCACTTAATTGACTTATCCCTTTACTATCTACACCAGTATCATGTCCACAGAACCGCAACATTAACTCGCCACAATACTCCTTCAAAATGCAAGTCTAGGGCCAGGGATGTGAATCATATCCCACTCACAGGTGTGAGATCTTGGGCTCAATCTCCAGCACCAAACACAAAACAATAACAAAAGTGTAAGTCTGGAGTCAGAATATCTTACAGTGCTTAGGAAATATGCCCATCATGTTCTTGGAACTGGATTTTATCCTCAATTCCCATATGAGTCCCTAGAGCATCTCAGGTACAACTCTGGATCCACCCCCATAGAACCGCAGGAGTGATCCAGCATAGCAAGGCCTAAGAAACACCACATTCTGAAGATCTTGCCTTGGACCATCATCCTAATTTCATAAGAATTATCAGTGGGTTTACCCCACACACACTCCAGAAACTCCTAAGCACTGCTCAGGAGTCTTCTCAAGAAAAATGCAACTCTAACTTCACCACATTCCTTAATTCATTTACAAAAGCACCTGAGAGTTCAAAGATCCAATCTCAACTGTAGTGTTTCTATAACACTGACCCTCCACCAGCAGCTTCATTCACCTGAACACTAGTTAGAAATGCACATTTCCAGGCAGTACCAGAACACCCATGGAGGGACCAAGAGGTCTGTATTTTAATTTTTGTTTGTTTTTTTTTTTCAGGGTTATTGCTTTTGTTCCCACACCCAATGTTGTTTAAAGCTTATTCCTGGCAGTTCTCAGGGGACCATATGTGGTGCCAGATCAAACCAGGGTCAGCCATGTGCAAGTACACACTTTACTCCCTGGACAATCTCTCCCAGCAGTGTGCAGTTTAACTGCCTTCTAAGTCAGGAGTCTTTTTAATGCATCACATAGTTGACATTGTTGATCATAATACATTTGTTTCCAGATAAGTGAAAACAAAGTTATTGAAAAAATGAAAAAAAAAATAAAATGGAAGAGAAGAGAAGAGAAAGAAAAGAAAAAGTACAGTAGCAAGTTTATTTGTGAAAATTATTATATCACCAATTAACTAATAACAATGGCAGAAGGTTTAGGAAGCTCTTGTTGTTATATATCCAGTGTATTACGTTGGGTATTCCTTTAGGGATGGCAGCATCAAACAAATGAAGCTGTCTGGAAATTCAAAACTACAATACTACGAATTTTAGGGGCATATACTCAAATGCCCAGTTCAAACATGGTGACTGCATTTGTGGGCATGGTTACAGCTGCCAGGCTTTCCCAACGAAGGAAGATACAGTGGAGGGTGCCCGAACTCACTCCACAAAAAACCCTGGTGGTATCATCAGCCCAACAACCAGCATACCTGGAGTGGTCAGATCAACGTCACCACAGGGACATAGTAGAGGGTCAGTGATGGGGCAGACCATTGGGGAAACGGTGATTCTGAGTGAAGGAGGCAGCAAGTGTGGCTTTGGCTGGGCAGGAGCTTGGCCTCCTGAGATGTCCAGCTTTGTCTGCGTGGGCCAGTGTAGCCATAATCTTTTATGGCTCAGTTTACATCTTGTTTAAGAAAAGAGTGAGTCGATGAAGCTCCTAAATCAGGAGTTCTAAGCCTATCTGTGGGCAATGCTAGTCTACCGGGGTAACAAGGTTGAAAACCACCATATACTATAGTGTACAGACTGGGGCTCATGCAGGTGCTAGTCATCAGATGTTAAAAGTTTGAAAATCACTGCTCTAGGCAGTCCAAATAATGTTCAGGCTTGAGAAACACTTTCCAGAACAGTGTTTCTCAGGACCAGAGAGATAGCACGGCGGTAGGGCATTTGCCTTGCACCTAGCCAATCCGGGATGGACCCGGATTCGATTCCCAGCATCCCATATGGTGCCCTGAGCCTTCCAGGAGCAATTTCTGAGAGCAGAGCCAGGAGTAACCCCTGAGCGCCACCAGGTGTGGCCCACAAATCAAAAACAAAACAAACAAACAAAAAACAGAACAGTATTTCTCAACCAGGGACCTATGGCACTCTGCTGGTTCTAACGCTGCTGGGCTAGTTCAAAAGGAACTACAGGTGAAAGGACATAAATAAAGGGTCATGGCATCAGGGCCAACAGGTAGGACAGGGGCAGGAGGCACAGGAAGAAAACAAGGTTGGAAGGAGTGCTGATTGATAAAAGGTTGATTAAAAAAAAAGAAAAACTGGTATGAACCCAGCACAGAGACAGTGTTGTAGCAGATCATAAGAATTATCTCCTTTCGGACTCCCACTGCCTCCCACCCTACCTTCCTTCCAAATGCATAGTCTTCAGACAGTTTGGTGTATGGGTGGCTCCCTCCTGGAAAGCCTCTCGTTTGGCTTAAAAAGACAATCGGTTTGGAAGATGCAGCATTAAAAGCTTCCATTTCTTTTTTTTTTCCCATTCCCTTCATAGGGCCTCCCTTCCACTTCTCTAGGTTCATTCTTCAAGAGCAGTCTTTCCTAGGAGCCCAGGGGAGGTCATTTTCTGTCTCATCAGTCCCCATTTAGTTTTCTGTTACCCTTCATGTCTGGCTAGAGACTGTAGGGAACCGGCAGGTCAAATCAAGATCTGCCTTGAGGCCGGGAGACACTGGGGCAAGGAAACAATCATGTAGGGAAAAAAATTTTTTTATCAATGTGCCCATAGGAAAACAGTCTCTAAAAATCAGTCCAATCCACTGACACATTTGACCTCACCAGGCTCCCAAAGAGACAAACATACTCAAACTGCTAGTGCCCCTCTCCCCACCTGCTGCAGCAGGTAGCACAGTTTATACTCCATGCTCTGCATACAAATCATCAAGCTCACAAGTTTTAGCAAAAGGAAACAATTCACTTAGCTAGGAAACACAAGGATACAGAGGTGTTGCTAAGCTGTACAGGAGGGTTTGCCACAGCTCTCTGAGCCCAAATTTTCCACCTTGTGCCTTCTAGATGTGTGAGTCACAGATGATATCTTTATCAACAGGATGCACATCTGCCCTCAGCCCACATAACAACTATTAAAATTAGAACCAGAATAGAGTGCAAAAGTTAGGGTGCCTGACTAGCATGTACCAACTGTGTTCAAGTTTCCCAGCATCACATGTTCCCTGAGCATCCCCAGGTACAGTTCTAAAGGGGTTGTTCAGGTCTCCCCAGTACTATGGAGACATAACCAGAACAACACCCTTGGGCCCTTGTGTACACACACACACACACACACAAATCCTGAATGGACCAAAGCTACAGTACAACAGGTAAGATGTTTGTCTTGCACAAAGTCAGCCTGCATTTTATTCCCAGCACCCCATATAATATACTGAGCCTACCGGGAGTAATTTATAAGTACAGAGCCAAGAATAACTCCTGAATGATGCTGGGTGTGCCCCCCCCCCAAAAAAAGAAAGGAAGATTGGCCTGAACATCTAAACCCATTTGATTCAAGTCCTGAAAACTAGGAGTCTGCCAGACAATATGCCAAGGCCATCAACCCTAAAACTCTTGAATCTGCACCAGCTCCAAACTTTCAATTGTGGAACTTTCCATTCCTTTCTTTTTCTTTTACAGGGCCTTCACTTGTGGGAACCAAAAAAAGAATGAGTGGAGAAAGTTTTGTGCTTCTAAAACTACTATCTGAAATGAGGGATGGCTTAGATGCTTCTACACATTCTTACTATTGACCCCTTATTCCTCCAGCTATACCCCCAATAAGTTGTAACCAGCATTAGCAGTCAAGATTCATCTTTTCAATAGGTGACTTCTTTTAACATGGTATCCTGACTATCTTGAAAGATCACATCTTTAGATTAAGGGGTAAAAACTTTAAATATGTAAAATATTTAAATATCATTTAACATAGTGACTGTGGACCCAGGGACCCCTCAGCTACTTGCCCAGGAGCTACTATCTATACTAAAAAAAATAAAGCTGACCAAATTGTTATTCAGTTATTCATTCTATTGAGGGGGGGGGATAATTACCTCTCTCACAGCATGATGCCCACAAAAAACAGAAATTTGATGGAAAGAAACACCTGAGACATTTGGGGACTTCTCCTGACGGCTTGCCTCGGCTGAGGTGAGTGTTCGGGGCCGCGCACTCCACCTAGCCAATGAGTACCACCACAACACGTAGAAAAACCCACAGCGTAAGCGTGACAATGGGGAGACTACGCAGACCAACTTCAACCATAGAGAATGAAGATGGAAACTCTGATGACCCAACAATGACCAACTACCTAAGCAGTCTTTCAGAAATGGAGTTTAGAGATGAAATATGGAGGTTGCTAACAGATATCAAAGAAAGTATAAATCAGAACACTAATAAAAATCAAGAGAATATGAAGATAGAAATCAGAAAACTCCAAACTGAAATATCAGATCAGATAACAGGTCTGAAAAACTCAGTAGACGAATTGAAGAACATAATGGATGAGCTTTCCAACAGGTTAACAGCAGCTGAGGATAGAATTAGTGCTTTAGAAGACGAGATGCATAACAACTTTACACAGCAGAAGAGATTGGAAAAAAGCCTCAAATCAAATGATCAGACAATGGAAAATTTACTCAAAGAATATGAGAAGATGAAAATAGAAGTCTTTGATAAGCTCAACAGAAACAACTTTAGAATCATTGGAGTTCCAGAGACCCAAGAAGAAAATCTTCAGGAAGAATCAATGGTTAAGAACATCATCACAGAGAAACTACCAGAGCTAAAGAAAACATGTGACCAAATCCTGCATGCCTGAAGAGTACCAGCTAAAAAAGACCCCAGTAGAAACACCCCAAGACACATCCTAGTCACCATGATGAAACCCACCGATAGAGATAGAATACTGCAAGCAGCAAGATCGAAAAGGGAAATTACATTCCAGGGAGCATCCTTGAAATTTACAGCAGACCTGTCACCAGAAACAATCAAGGCCAGAAGGCAGTGGTGGGACGTAGTGGCAAAACTCAATGAAATAAATGCTTCGCCAAGAATATTGCACCCAGCAAAACTAAGTTTCAGGTTTGACGGATGTATACACGGCTTCACAGATAAACAACATCAAAATCTTTGCAGACTCAAAACCAGCCTTAAAAGAAAAACTGAAAGATCTACTCTAAAAACAAGACAGAACAAAAAACACACCAAACTTCTACACAAAGATGGCAATAAATCCCATGACAATTATTTCTCCCAATGTCAATGGACTAAATGCACCAGTTAAGAGGCACAGAGTGGCGAAATGGATCAAAAAACTGAAGCCAACCTTCTGCTGTCTACAAGAAACACACCTGAATAGTCAGAATAAACATAGACTCAAAATCAAAGGCTGGAGGAAAATCATTCAAGCAAACAACACCCTTAAAAAAGCGGGGGTGGCCATACTAATATTAGATGACACAAACTTTATACTCAGAAAAGTTGTAAGGGACAAAGATGGATATTATGTACTAATCAAGGGATTTGTACAGCAAGAAGAAATCACTCTCCTAAACATATATGCACCGAATGAGGGTCCAGCAAAGTATTTAATACAATTGTTGACAAATCTGAAGAAGGATATCAATAATAACACAATAATTGTGGGAGACCTCAACACAGGCTTGTCAACACTTGATAGGTCAACCAAATGGAAACCCAACAAAAATATACTAGACCTGCAAAGAGAAATGGATGAAAGAGGCCTAGTAGATATATATAGGGCACTCTATCCTCAGAAACCTGGATACACATTCTTTTCCAATGTACATGGATCATTCTCCAGGATAGATCACGTGCTGGCACATAAAACATACCTGCATAAAATAAAAAAGATAGACATTTTGCAGGCTGCCTTTGCTGACCACAAGGCTCTGAAGTTAGATGTGAACTACAAAGGGACACAGAAGAAAAAATTTAACACCTGGAAGTTAAACAGCCTCATACTCAATAACCAGTGGGTCTGAGATGAAATCAAGGAGGAAATCAAAAGGTTCCTGGAAACAAATGACAATAAAGACACAAACTATCAGAACTTATGGGACACAGCAAAAGCAGTACTGAGAGGAAAATTTATAGCTTTGCAAGCACACATCAGGAAGGAAGAAGGAGCTTACCTGAGTAGCTTAATGACACAGCTAATAGAACTAGAAAGTGCTCAACAAAAGGACCCAAAAATAGGGAGACAGAAGGAAATAACAAAGCTGAGAGCAGAAATCAACGAAGTGGAAACCCAAAAAACAATCCGAAAGATCAACGAAAGCAGAAGTTGGTTCTTTGAAAAAATAAACAAGATTGATAGACCATTGGCAAAACTCACAAAGCAAAAGAAAGAGAGAAACTTGATAACGCGTATTAGAAATGAAAAGGGGGAGATCACTACAGATACTGCAGAGATTCAAAGGGTATTCAGAGAATACTTTGAGAAACTCTATGCCACTAAATATGAGAACCTGGAAGAAATGGATAAATTTCTGAGCTCATATAACCTTCCACGGTTGAATAAAGAAGAGGTAGCATATCTAAACACCCCCATCACTATTGAGGAAATTAAAATTGTAATCAAAAATTTACCCAAAAACAAAAGCCCAGGCCCTGATGGATTCACGAATGAATTCTTTCAAACCTTTCAAGAGGAACTACTACCAATTCTGGCCAGGCTCTTTTATGAAATCGAAAAAACAGGAATACTTCCAAATAGCTTTTATGAAGCCAACATCACCTTAATACCAAAACCTGATAGAGATGCTGCCAAAAAAGAAAATTACAGACCAATATCCCTGATGAACACAGATGCAAAGATCCTCAACAAAATCCTGGCGAACAGGATCCAGTGCCTCATCAAGAAGATCATTCACTTTGATCAAGTAGGTTTCATCCCAGGAATGCAAGGATGGTTTAACATCCGTAAATCTATCAATATAATACACAACATAAACAACAACAAAAATAAAAATCACATGGTCATATCAATAGATGCAGAAAAAGCATTTGATAAGGTTCAACACCCATTCTTGATGAAAACTCTCAGCAAGATAGGAATAAAAGGAACCTTTCTCAATATAGTCAAAGCCATCTACCAGAAGCCAGTGGCAAATATTATCCTCAATGGAGAAAAACTAAAATCCTTTCCTCTAAATTCTGGTACAAGACAAGGCTGTCCTCTCTCACCACTCCTATTCAACATAGCACTGGAAGTACTTGCTATAGCGATTAAGCAAGAAAAAGATATCAAGGGAATCCAGATAGGAAAGGAAGAAGTCAAGCTCTCACTGTTTGCAGATGACATGATACTCTACTTAGAAAACCCTAAAGACTCTACCAAAAAGCTTCTAGAAATAATAGATTTGTATAGCAAAGTGGCAGGATACAAAATTAACACACAAAAATCAATGGCCTTTTTATACACTAATAATGATAGGGAAGAAATGGACATTAAGAGAACAATCCCATTCACATTAGTTCCACACAAACTCAAATATCTTGGAGTCAACCTGACTAAAGATGTGAAGGATCTATACAAAGAAAACTACAAAACACTGCTCCAAGAAATAAGAGAGGACACGCGGAAATGGAAACACATACCATGCTCATGGATTGGCAGGATCAACATCATTAAAATGGCAATACTTCCAAAAGCAATGTACAGATTTAACGCGATTCCTCTAAAGATACCCATGACATTTTTCAAAGAAGTGGATCAAATACTTCTGAAATTCATCTGGAACAACAAACAACCTCGAATAGCTAAAGCACTCCTTGGGAAAAGGAATATGGGAGGCATTACTTTCCCCAATTTTAAGTTGTATTACAAAGCAACAGTTATAAAAACAGCATGGTATTGGAAAAAAAAACAGACCCTCAGATCAGTGGAATAGGCTTGAGTACTCAGAGAAGGTTCCTCAGACATATAACCACCTTGTTTTTGATAAAAGAGCAAGAAATCCTAAATGGAGCAGGGAAAGCCTATTCAACAAGTGGTGTTGGCACAACTGGTTAGCCACTTGCAAAAAAGCGAACTCAGACCCACAGCTAACACCATGTACAAAGGTAAAATCCAAATGGATTAAAGACCTTGATATCAGAACTGAAACTATAAGGTATATAGAACAACATGTAGGTGAAACACTCCAGGACATTGAGACTAAAGGCATCTTTAAGGAGGAGACAGCACTTTCCAAGCAAGTGGAAGCAGAGATAAACAGATGGGACTATATTAAGCTGAAAAGCTTCTGCATATCAAAGGAAATAGTGCCCAGAATACAAAGGCCACCCACTGAGTGGGAGAAATTATTCACCCAATACACATCAGATAAAGGGCTAATATCCAAAATTTACAAGGTACTGACAGAACTATACAAGAAAAAAACAACTAACCCCATCAAAAAACGGGGAGAAGAAATGAACAGACACTTTGAAAAAGAAGAAAGGCAAATGGCCAAAAGGCACATGAAAAGATGTTCAACATCACTAATCATCAGGGAGATGCAAATCAAAACTACTATGAGGTACCACCTCACGCCACTGAGATTGGCACACATCACAAAAAAGGAAAACAAGCAGTGCTGGCGGGGATGTGGAGAGAAAGGAACTCTTTTTCACTGCTGGTGGGAATGCCGTCTAGTACAACCTTTATGGAAAGCGATATGGAGATTCCTTCACAAACTGGAAATTGAGCTTCCATACGATCCAGCTATACCACTCCTAGGAATATACCCAAGAAACACAAAAATACAATACAAAAATCCCTTCCTTACTCCTATATTCATTGCAGCGCTATTTACAATAGCCAGACTCTGGAAACAACCAAGATGCCTTTCAACAGATGAGTGGCTGAAGAAACTGTGGTACATATACACAATGGAATACTATGCAGCCATCAGGAGAGATGAAGTCATGAAATTTTCCAATACATGGATGTACATGGAATCTATTATGCTGAGTGAAGTAAGTCAGAGGGAGAGAGAAAGACGCAGAATGGTTTCACTCATCTATGGGCTTTAAGAAAAATGAAGGACATTTTTAACAGTATCTCAGAGACAAGAGAGATGAGGGCTGGTAGGTGCAGCTCAGGACATGCAGCTCATCACATAGAGTGATGAGTGCAGTTGCAGAGATGACTACACTGAAAACTATCATAAAATGTGAATGAATGAGGGAAGTAGAAAGCCTGTCTCGAGTACAGGTGTAGGGGGGGTGGGGAGGAGGGAGATCTGGGAAATTGGTGGTGGGAATGTTGCACCGGTGAAGGGGGGTGCTCTTTACAAAAAAAAAAAAAAGAAGAAAAAAAAGAAAAAAAAAAAAAAAAAGAAACACCTTTGTTGAAAAGTTAATCTGCACGCCAAAAGCTTTCCTCCCCATTAGTGCAGGTTTCTTAAAAGGAAGGTAAAGTCAAGCCAAAGGAAGGGAGGAAGGAGAGGAAAGGAGAGAAAAGGAAAATGGAAAAGCTTTTCAACACTCCTATAATTTGGCATTTTATCAACCAATCTTTACATCTTTACTGAAAGAGTATTCCCTACCACATGACAGACCAGAAAGCAAATATAAAGATAAATTAACAGTGACATTCATGTGACATTATTTTCCTTCTCAAGAGAAACTTTCTTCAGTATGGCAAAATCACCAAAGAACTATTTCCCAGCATCTAAGTTATTGGCTCAGCAGCCCAGTAGAACATCAGTTCCATTTACTCAGAACTTGGCGTGGAGTGACTCTTCATTAGCCTAGCTTAGATCATACATTCATGCGTGGACCAACCAATAGGAACAAGAAAGTGCAATGCTTTGATTGACTAAGCTAAGGTTCTGTGGTTTCCAGAAGTAACAGCCACATCAAGTAAATGGAGAAAAAAGTTGTTAGCTGAGGAGGAGGAAGGAGTGCTGAAGAAACAGAAACACCTTATACTATAGAATAATCTGAGCAAATTGAGTCCCACAAACACAGTAGATGTTTCCTTCTTTATATTCTTGGTTTTCATCTGGTTTAAAAAAATATGTTGGAGGAAGGAGAAGTGGTAAAGTATCATCAGGTACTGGCCCTGAATTCTGCTGACCCAATTTCAAATACCCTAAACTACAAAACTTCAGCACCACCAGGGGTCACACTCATGAGCTCAGAGTCAGGACTGGCACTTCCAGGTATAGCCAAAATTGATGATGACGATTGATGATGATGATGATGATGATGATGACGACTATTTAATTAAATACTATGTTTATTCTATGTAAATGCTATCTCTAGTTTATAAATAACACTGATCTTTCAGAGGCCAGTATTGCTGTTTTCTTTACATCAGAAAAATTTTTGGGTTTCTTCTCTGGAGGGAGGTGAGGCCTTAGGCACTTTCCTTTGGAAGCTCCCATACATAAATCACTCTTAGAGAATTATGATTTCTTATGTTTTTTTCAAGATGCTTCATTGTCTAAAGCTCATTAATATCACATGTTCCCAAGAGGCTCTCAACTCTGGCTCAGTCAGGCCCTCTGGCCAAGCCCTGTCTCATAGGAGATACTGGATTTCTTATTTAGAACTCAAAGGCATAAACTAAAATGCACTTTACAAAACAGTCCAGCCCACCTTAATCTCAATCATTCATATCTAGTTGCCATATAAACATATTTTTTTTACAAATTTTTGACCCAAATAATCATGCTTAATCTAATTTTAAAATTCCCTTTGGGTTTTAGTAGAAAACAATTTTATGAATCTGGATTCATCCTTTAATCTAATAACAAGGGAAATCCTTGACAAATTTGAGCTCAAAGACTAACATTTCTAAGCTTTGTAACAGATTAACAACTGAAACCTTTACAGGAGTCTTTTATTTAATCTCTCACTAAATTTAGATTTTTGACTGTTATTTTCATGGAACACCCAGTAGTGCTCAGTGCTTACTTCTGGCTCTGCACTCAGGGATCACTCCTGATGGGCTTGGGGGACCATATCAGATGCCAGGGATCAAATGTCTTACCCTCCTACTATTCCTCAAAAAATCTAAACTTATATTTTTAATTGCTAATTAAAGCCTAGACAATTGAATGCTTGGCTACTATTTCCTGATTACTCCCACTCAACTCCTTTGTTTCATTTTTCTTTGAACATTATCTGAGAAGTAACAAAGGAGAATAAATCATAGTCATTCATTTACTAAATAGAATTTGTTTAGAGAGGTTACTATGTATCGTGTATTGTGCTGAGTGTATAAAATTGGGGAAACAGAACCCCTTTGCCCCCAGGCTCTTTACCATTTAATTCCTGTGTGTTCCCTGCCTTACCCTTGAGAAAGTACATCTGACAACCTGCCTTACCTGTTGGTATGTCTTCTGTTAAAGTGCAGAGCAATGCATAGTTGCTTGATGCATTCGCTTTATGGTTGAGCAAAAGTGATACTTGGGATAAGTGATCCTAGAGCTAAAAGAATCCAACCCATGATCCAGTCATGTGCCATAGTTGTACCACCTCCTCTAAGTCTCTGTTTCCCGTAGTTCTCAAATGGGACATTGGCTTCTACTTCACAGGCCATGTAAAAATTCTTTCACAGTGACGCTGATCAATCTGAATGGCATACCTATACCCAGACTGCAGGAATTCTAATTCGGGTGTTTTGGGGTAAGGCATCAGCAGTTTGTTGCTATTATTTGTCCTTTGCCATGCTAGTTTCTTTCTTATTGATTTATCATTACCTTATAATGTATGGAATTTCAGGGGTTTTCTTTATACCACTATAAGTGGTAATCTTCACACCACAACTATCATGACTGTTGCAGTGCTTTCTCACCACCAAAAAGATTCTTCTACTCATTCCTACGACCATTATTCTACTTCCCTTCTGGTAAGCACCATAGATTTCATCAAATCTAAGAGTAATTAGGAGTTTATTTATATTGCATAAAATAGTGAAACCATTAGGTCACTCTCTTTCACTTCCTCACTTCAAGATCCATCCATTTTGTCCCAAGGACACTATTTCTTCTTTTTTTTAACAGAGTTATATTCCATTAGCTTCTGTCATAGCTTCTTTATCCCCACATCTGTTTATTAGCCTTTAGGGTGGGTTCATGACTTGTCTATTATAACTAATGCTACTATAATTTATAGGGGTTCAAGTAGTCTTTTAAATTATTTTTTTCATATCATTCAGATATATTCCAAAGAGTTCAATTTTAAAACCACTGCTTAAGACAATGCAATGAGAAATACATAAAAGACATGTTATGATTCTTTTGTAAAAAGATGATGGTAATAATGATGATGATAAGCTCATGCAAGTTAAACTTTACATTATGCAAATCTCACATTAAAAACTTTTAAACTTTTTTAAACTCATTTAGAAATGGTAAAAGAGGTGCTTTCTACATAACCACATAAAAAATTGATGTACTTAATTCTACACACAAGTCAGGAACAATTTTACTAGCAGGATATATGACTATATTATATGCATGCAGGTTTCTGCATCTCTAAAAAATACATAAAAAAATTTTAAAAGATCACATTTTGGGGCTAGAGAAATAATACAGCAGCAGATAGGGTACTTACCATGCATGTGAGCAAGCTTCAAGTCCTGGTATTCCACATGGTCTCCCAACCCCCATCACAAAGGAGAAGTGAACCCCGAGTGCAGATCCAGGAGTAAACCCTGAGCACTATCAAGTGTGGCCAAAAAAATGAACCAAAAAATTTACATTTTAAGTTGTTTTAGTAATATTTATTGTTCATTAATTGTTATCACGATTCAGTGAAAAGTTATGAAAGAAAAATTTTAAATTGAGAAGGTTCTGTCCTGAGACTGTGTTATTATTGATGACTTAGGCCAATCTCCATGGGCTCAACCAAACCAGAAAGATTGCATTGTGGGTTCTCCAGGAAGACCAGAATAATCCGTAACAGAAGTTCCCAAGAGTTTTCTATAGACAAAATCTTTAGCATAATCATTATTTATTCCTGGGAATAGCAAACTAACATAAATGCCTAACAATTAAGCTTATTAAAATGTTAAGAACAAAAAATTATATGTGTTTCTTTCTTAACAACTATGTTATTGAATTTTTCAAATTTTGCACATCAATTGTAGGGAAAAATTTTATTTCACTAGCTCCTAACTCCTCTTTAATTTCATTAATTCAGAATAGAATGATGTACCTACAAAGCACAGCATAACTCTCAGAACTTGAAATCTATTTGGGCCTCACCACATGCCCTTCTTGTTTTTGAGACAACATATCCAACTTTAATCACAGTAACTGAAAACCCAGTTTTACAAAGGTCTGACATCATTCCAAGAAGGCAGCAGGATCTAATGTTGAAACTGACTTACCTTCAGCTGGCATTTAATATGGCCAAAGATGTCAAGGATCCCTCAAAACATTTTGAATTTTCTGAGGTGCCCCTCTTGAGTTGACTGCAGTGATCAGTGGACCGTAGGCACCCCATTGAAGAACATAAGCACCACATCATCTTCAGAATGACAGAAATCCCAGCTGGAAATATCTCACCAGAGGGAAATGGTGACAAACAGTTCCATTCAGTTCAGCCATACAGAGGATCAATTCCCCAGCAGGCTAGCCCCATCCATTGAGATTTAACATCTCATAATCTTGCATATCTCTTAGCCCCCAGTCCTAAGAGTAACTCCCTCTCACACTTGGGCCCTGGAAGATCCCATTGCTCTGCACAGAACTAGCTATGCCTGTGTCCTTCTTCCCATCTTATCCTCCCTCTGGGAGAAAACTGAGCAATAATCTGGCTCTTGTATTTGCTGCGCTGAGCTTTATTTTCCTTTTGGTCTCTATCTTTTCTATTAAAAACCAATGTCTATTACCCATTTGCAGCCAACATGGCCAGAGATGAAAGATTCTGTCATTTTTGTCCTTACCTAACAAATCACAAAGCTGCTTTATCCCCTTTCCTGATTGCCTATTTCCAGGCTCATTGTTTCTAACTATCCAAGGCACATATGAATTTCCTCTTGATGCCTGTTCTCTGCCATTCCCTGTAAACACTTAGACATTTATTCATTTTTATCAACACAAACATCCGTAACACTTCAGAATAATCGGCTCCACTATGATAGTTCATTTATTATTCATTGCAATAACCTTCAACTCACTACACATTAATAAAGTGAAGAGGGAACCACCCACTCACATTGCTGGCTGTGTGCTCTCGGGGGTTCACAGGGACCCTTTTGCCTGCAGCTCAGGCACAATGCATGCATAGATCCCACTGTGGACAGGCATTTCCAGGTTCTTTTGAAAAGTAGCTAAAATCAGTAAAAGAATCTGGGAGATCTCACCATGAACCTCTGTTCTTTCCACTGACAGGAGACCAAGAAAAAGGTCATGTGTCCAACTGCTGGGATTTGCCTCCCTCCCATGCCATCCCCTGTAACAGGTGGCTGCAGGCAAATGATTTCACCTGAGTCTTCCCTTCTTCATCTGCACCACAAAGACCATGATGACCTTCTTCCAAGTCTTGTGATCACGAGCAAACTATGTGAGCTGCAGAATGGCAGCACATAGTAGGCATGCTGCCTTCAATCATGGGAGCCTTTGCTGCCCCACACCCTGAATCCAGTTGGCAGGTTTCTGAAGATATGCAGCCAAGCAGCGGCAAAAATAGACTTCCAAGTCAGGCACTGAATTTATGGGGATGTGTCTTCATTTCCTGGGTCAGTGACCTTGGACAAGTTACTTAAACCCCTCTAAGTCTCTAGAAAAGGAGGCTGATAATAACCCTCCCGCAGAGAGTTGTTATGAGGATTAAATGTCTTCGTGCACGGGAAACATTAACACATTGCCTGGGGCATGCCAAGTACATAGAGAAAATGCTCAATGAGCTGTTTTTACAACCACTATTAATAAGTGTCAAAATTTCAGGTTGTATAGGCCTGGATGTAGGAGTGGTAACAATGCCACCCATAGGCATAAGGGGTGCTTCTCTCACCCTAATAACTTTGACCATAAGAACTTTTGAAGGATCTTTAGGCCCTGGAAGTATTCCATATCTTGGAGGTGTCCCTGGAAATGCCAGCTCCTGCCTCAGCTCTCTGGCTGCAGGGAAGATTGACTGTACAAGAGTCCAAAGCCACTGATCCTGACTTCTGCTCCTGGCTTAGAAGCCAGGCTGTGTGAGAGCCAATGAGTAGGAAGATGCTCTTCAGTGCTAAAGATATCCTTGTCACCCCCAGCCCCACCTGGGAGAGCTACCCCTTCTGGCCTGCTTGCCCATCCTCCTTTTCTCATCCACTATATGGTTCTGCTGACTTGGTGCCAATTTTACTCAAAATAAATAAATGAAGGCATCCCTGTGAATAGCACTGACATAGCACTGACTGTCTGCAAAGAGCACTTGCAGACAGGACTAGCACAAATCACCCCAGAAGGATAAATACGCACTCCTTTCCAAGTGTCTCAAAACTGCTGTGGGCGGCCTCAGTAGGGTAAGCACAGGCTCTCCCCTAGAAAGCAGTTAGAGACAAAGAAACTACAGCAGTGGAGGCCCTGTCAGGAATCTGAGGTGTGGAGTGTAGAATGGTTACCCAATCTCAGGAACTGTATATACAAGGCTAAGAAAATCTAAGCTAACAGGCATGCCAGGGGGCATCTTGTGTGTTGAATTTCAGTGTCTGACCACTGGATAAAGCTCTCCTTGACAAAATTACATCCTGTGTTCCCTGGTAGCCAAGTGGCACCTTTGGAGCCTCTCTCCTATGGCTCCCCACCTGCCCACAGGGAAATAAACAAAGGATGGGTCTGTTGTTTTGTTCACAGCAGATGTGGGGAAATTAACACACTAACCATTGAAGTGCCACCATCTGGATAACTCAACTAACTGAAATTGAATTTTGTACATTCTAGATGCGAGGAATCTGCGATCAAGGTGCAGCAAATTTCATATTTTCTGAGTTTTCTCTTTTGGACCGGCAGAGAATTCCTTCTCCCTGGGTGTCCCCTCATCTCTCTCTATGCAAGTCTGTATCTATAGGAACACAAGTCATAGCACTGAGCCCCAGACTTCCTCGTGAACCACATTTTTATTGTTGTTTGAGGTGACATCTGGCAATACTTAGATTACTCCTGGCTCTGCACTCAGAAATTATTCTTGGCTTGCTCAAAGGATATCTGGGATGCTGGAGATCAAACCTGGGTCAGTTGTGTACAAGGCAAGCACCTTATCTGCTCTGGCCCCCATATGAACTACATTCTACTTCCATCACCTTTTTCAAGGCCTAGAGTACTAGTATAATCAAATTCTGAGACTCTGAGACCAAGGAGAGGAGGTCAGAACTACTACATAGGATTTATCAAGTAGCAAGGAGGAAAGTACAGTTTTTTGCCAGTTTTTGAATAAGTGGCAAAGCACTTCAAGGCAGTTTGTCGGTCCCTGGAGGCCCCACATTCTATGCAGAACTCAGGAAAATGCTGTTGTGCCTGATCCCAGCACATGCTGTAGAACATGCTCAACTGCCATGGGGCTCTCAACCCCCTGCCCAGCATGGCAGGAGGCCTCCCTGGTTCACAGCCCTGTCTCCTCTCCCTCCTGTACACAGCATCAGGAACAGCAAGAGATGCTTCTGAAGACTTCACAAAGAGCTGCAGGGAAGCAAATCATCCCTCTGTGGTACCTCAGAGCGGAGGCCCACCTCAGGGCAGCAAGGGCTCAGGGAAGCAGCAGATTTGACACAGAGGTTGTCTGAGTGACAGAGGTTTCTCTGGGAATTTAGAATAAGGTTCTTATGAACCCTACTATCCCTGTGGGGGGCAGTCAAGCTGTTCCAGAGTAGTGATCTGGGATAGGGCTTCCTAGTACCGGGCTGCTGAGCCCATCATGGGGCTCTCACATGCCTCGGTAGGGGGCTAGAAGCTGGCCATGATTGTAGCTGAGATTATAATTATGATGACCTTTGGACAGAAAGATGGGAAAGGATTTTATAATAAGGCAGTAATGAAGCTGAACAAAGAGCAAGGACTCAGAGAAAGCAATGAGAAAGATAATATCCAGCCATATGTGTGCATGTGTTTGTGTGTGTCTGTATATGTGTGTGTGTGTGTGCAGCAGTTCTGCTTCACATCAAAGGACAACTCTCCTGCAAAGATAAAAAAAAACCAGAGCTCACCTGGGATGTAGCCTTGAATCATGTGGTTCATCCTAATATGGACCAGGTGACTCCACCTGTTGATAGGTGCAGTACAGAAGTCAACAACTGCTGCCCTCATACTCTCCATGTAGCAGCCATTGTGGTTCTTTAGCCCACTTTAGCTCAGTTAAATCCTTGGATCACACTATGAGGTAGGTATGAGCCCATTTGACAGAATCAGGAAGTTGAATTAGAGAGATGATATGTCTTGCACAGCTAGGAAAAGGCTGGGACTGGAGCTCAAGCAGACTAGCTTGAAGATTTTCATAATCATAGCCTACACTGCTTTCCCAGACAGAGAAACAATGAGTTAGAAATTCTGGCATGTGGAGGTCAGAAGAGCTCATGCTCCATAAAAAGACTCAGTGTAGGGGTTGGGGTGGGAATCCCATAGCCAGAAATGTCAATTACTAGAGAAGAAAAGCTATGGCACTTAAAAGGGAGCTAAAGTCATGATTTTCATCTTTACACACCTGCAGATCAGCAACAGATCCACAGAGCAGCATTTGAAAACAGTGAGTTAGGGTCTCAGGGACCATCTCAGTCTTCTCCATTTTGGCCTGTTCACAGATGCTTTCTTATTCAATTATGTCTCTTTCCCCACACATCCCTGGGCCTGGATTAGCCAAAGTCATTCCTTCCACTGCAGGGCTCCTGCTTACAGCCCTGGCACCTAGGCACTTCTCAACTCCAGGGACATTACCTCTTACCTGGTTGATTCAGCCTTGCAAAGGAAGAGGAAGGAGAGTTCTTTCTGTTCTTTCTGATGCATGGAGGTGGAGGGAGCCCTGAGAAAAGTCTGCTAGCTTTTGAACCTAACCTCCTCTTTACCAGTGGAACCAGTGGATAAGAAGCAGGGTAATCATGGGACTTGGTTGACATTCACATATTGAATTTTAAAATATTTTAATCCAGGGGCCTGAGAGATAGCACAATGGTAGGGTGTTTGCCTTGCAAGCAGCCAACCTAGGACCAATAGTGGTTCAAATCCAGTATGGTCCCCCAGGTCTGCCAGGAGCGATTTCTGAGCACAGAGCCAGGAGTAACCCCTGAGCATCACTGGGTGTGGCCCAAAATAAAAAAACAAATTTAATTCCTGCATTCATTCATCCAAAATTCATTAAGGATCTACCATATGCTGAAATACAGAGAAGGATCCTACTCTCAGGGAGCCTAGTACTGAGCATGTGAGAACTGATGTCAGGGAATCACATAAACTGGGACAGAATTTAGATTCTAGTGCAGAGCAAAGATAGTGGGTGATGGGACAGAATAAGAGTCTGTGATAAAGGAAGTCTGACTTCGATGGAAGTCAGGGGTAGAAGTCCCAAAAGAGTGAAACTTAGACCAAGATCTAAACAATAGGAAGGGAATCAGGACAGAAGGAGCACACCAGGCAGAGAGGAAATATCCTCAAAGGCTCTAGGCCAGAGGAAGTCTGTTCTTTGGTAATCTTGGTAGAACAAACCAACCTTAACATAGAAGTTGTAAACACCAGGGGTCAAAGAGACAGCACAAAGGTAGGGCGTTTGCCTTGCAAGCGGCTGACCCAGGACCAATGGTGGTTCAAATCCTCTCTTCCCATATGGACTCCCATGCCTGCTAGGAGCGATTTCTGAGCACAGAGCCAGGTGTAAACTCCTGAGTGCCACGGGGTGTGGCACAAAAACCAAAATGAGAGAAAGAGAGAGACAGGGAGAGAAAGTGAGAGAGAGACAGAGAGAAAGTGAGACAGAGAGAGAGAGAGAGAAAGAGAGAGAAAGAGAGAGAGTGAACAGACTCACCTACAGGTCATGCAGGCAGCTCAGCTGGTCTGGGCTCAGTTTTTCTGAAGTAAAGGGTTTGCAGGCTATTAACAAGTCAGGACACAGAAACCAAGAAAACTCCTCCATGTGCTGTTTTCTCCTGCTACCTGCCACAAATGAGCCCAGGATCCACCAAAGCCAGGATACACATCTTCCTTATGTTTGCTGAATCTATCTTTACTTTAAAATTTGACCTTTTGATAGGGGGTGGCCCCAAAACAAAAGGAAGAAAAGAAAAGGAAAAAAAGGAGAAGGAAGAAAGTACTTAGAGCCAAAGAGATGGAGGGATAACCAGGGCTTAAGGTACTTGCCTTGCATGTAGCTAACCCCTGGATGATCCCAAGCATGACTAAGGGTCACTCCTGAGTACAGAGCCTGAAATAGCTCCTATATACTGCTGGCTGTGTGACTCCCCCAAAAAGAAAAAAATATCTGAGTGGTAAAACTGTGAGTAAAAGGCATTGAGGGATTGACTTTGGAGAGAAATCCATAGGCCAATTACCATGTGCCATGCCACTCATGTGCCACCTTAGACAACCCTCTGGTGAAAGAGTAATGAAGGCTTTGAAGGAAAAAGTAGATCTCATGACCAGATTCAAATTTTTTACCAAATAGTCATTGAGTACACACTACATGCCAGGTAGTGAGCTAAGCACATTGCCAGTGTTACTTATCTAATCATTGCAAAAGCCCCATGAGGTAGGTCAATGGGACAGATTGGAAACTGAGACACAGATTAGGAAAAGAGAGGGTAAGTGACTAGGTTATTGCTCAAATTCCTGCTATTACAAAGTGGCAGGTAGAGCATTTCAATCCAGAAAGTCCTGTACCTCCACCATCTTAACACCACACGTGGTCCCTTCTCTAACACTCACATTCTACAGTGATAGTTTACTTTGGACAATTTAGATGAAAAGAAAGGCAGAAATGAAGCAGGAGTGGGAAAGGTTTGCAGAAACATTCTAAGTAGTCATTGAGGGAAACAATCTAAACATTGAGGAAAATGCAAGAACATCAGGGCAAAAAACTAGTACAGAATATATCAATTTATCAACTTCAGGGCCAAAGCAATAGCACAGTGGTAGGGTGTTTGCCTTGCATAAAGCTGACCCAGAATGGACCTATGTTCAATTCCCAGCATCCCATATGGTCCTCTGAGCCTGCCAGGAGCAATTTCTGACCACAGAGCAAGGAGTAATCCCTGAGCACCGCCGAGTGTGGCCCCAAAACAAAAACAAAACAATTTCTCAACTTCTCTCCTTCCTGAAGCATTGCCGGGTGTGACCCCAAAATCCCCCCCCAAAAAATCAAAAAGATCTGGGGCCAGAGAGATAGTACAGTGGTAGGGCAGACCCAGGACCAACAGTGGTTAGATTCCTGGCATCTCATATGGTTCTCTGAGCCTGCCAGGGGCAATTTTGAGCACAGAGCCAGGAGTAACCTGAGCGTTGCCGGGTGTGAACCAAAAACAAAAACAAAACAAACATGAAATTCCAAAAATCACAAAGATCTGGGTCCACTGGCCAGGGTAGATTGTCTAATCCTCCCTTTTCTGCATTCACTAGCTCCCTCACTCATTACACCATTTCCCAGTGGGTGAAGTATACTTCTTTTCCAACTCCTGGAAAGAAAGACCAGCCAGATGATATCCTTTAGCCAATGAGGTATAAGTAGCAGTGATATATGCCAATTCTGAGCTAAGTCCTTAACCTGTCACCCCACATGCTTTCCTGCCTTATTTTCTTTCTACAATTACAATAGCATATTCCAAACAGGGACCACTCTTTCAGTCTAGAATCTAGAATGATCTGAGTGTGTGCTTCTCATGTGAGAAGCCCAGTAATCATATTGCCTCCCAAATACCAAGCTAGAAAAGCCACTAGGTATGGCACAAGAGAGAATTGGGACAGGCAAGAACACATGTTAATGATTATAAACCAATGAGAAGTGGGGCTCAACTTTGTCACATAGAGACTCTAACATACACACCATCCCTTACCTACAGCAACTGAATGCCTCAGTTGAGCCTTCTCTTTATTTCTCTATGAAAGTGGTCTTATCATAACAAGACCTACTTAAAGGAATTTTCTGAATTGATTCAGAATAGTGGCAGGACCAGACTAAGCCCCAATAAATGGTAGTTGTTGTTATTATGTTTTTCTCTACCCCACAGAAAGACTTCCTGGGTAAATGAGTTCCCAGGCAAAACCTTTCCTGTATGCCCCCACTGGCTTGTTGGTAAAAAGACATTGTTTTCCCGTCCTGACAGTACAGCTCAGAATTGCCTTGCCCCCACCATTTGGCCCAGAGACACATCAAACAGGGTGTCCACCTTCAAACTGGCCAGCATGTGGGAAGCCCATTGCCTATAATGAATCCCCTTGGAGAGGCTGATATTAGGCCTGGTTTAATACCCCGAGATGGCAGGGAGTCATTTGTCCATGAGCTATGGCCTCTCCCTGTTGCCTGTGCATTACGAGTTATTTATTAGGCAATTTGCACAGTTTCACACTGGCTGGCCATTATGCTGCTGTCTGCTAACCACTGGGAGGGATGCTGAACCCAGAGACGAAATGGTTCTCCCCCTGCCTCCTTGGCTTTGCTGGCAACAATGAGGCTGTGAGCCTCCCCCAGTTTTCTCTGGGGTAAGAAAGTAGCAGTCTAGAAGCTCTGAACATAGCTCGGGGCTCTTAATGAAAGGCCAAAGTCTAGCACAGAACTTCTGGGAAGGCCATGGTCATAAAGAGGGGTTAATAAATGCATTATGGCCTGAGGACTGACAGAGTGTCCTGGCAGGAGCCTCCTCTAACTAGTAGGATTAAAATGTGGCAAATCTTGGGGAGGGTTTGTGCATGGCCTGGTACCTAGAGAAAATTTCCTAAATGCTCCCTGTCATGATCAAGATTATAATCCAGGGGTCTCAAACTCAATTTACCTGGGGACCGCAGGAGGCAAAGTTGGGGTGAGGCAGGGCCGCATAAAGGATTTCACTTACCGAATATTCGCAATAAAAAAAACGCATTAGTAAGAAAAAATCGCAAAAAGTCGCATTAAACATTAGCATACCCCAAACAGAACTGCTCGGGGTATGCGAATGTTTAATGCGATTTTTTTTCTTACTAATGCGAATTTTATTGCGATTATTCGGTAAGCGAATAATCGCGAATACTACAATATTTGAAGGCCGGCCGCGGGCCACAAAATGTTGTACGGAGGGCCGCAAACGGCCGCAGGCCGCGAGTTTGAGATCCCTGTTAATCTTCTGAGCTGGGGCCCATTGTGGAAAAGACCACCCATTATTACAGGGCTCGTTTATAGCTCTCTCGTTGTTCTGTGTGTACATGGGGCAGACACTTCTGATTCTGGTTTTACAGTCATCATGGCCACAGAAAGATCCTCCACCGAAAACAAGTGTCTGAAAGACACACAGTGTGTGCTCTGCTGTTCATACTGTCAATTTTTCATCTTTGAAGTGCTTGACTGGAGAGGCATCTGTATTCTAGCTGCTATTGCAAAGTCTGTGTCTAGGCCTTGTGCAACACAGAGGGTGCATTTCTGTAATGGGAGGCTCCAATTCTCTGACGCAAAATGGGGTTCTGGAGCTCCACATCTTGGGTAGGAAAAGGAATATATTTGAGGTGAAGATGACCTAACTTATATGTACTTTATGGCTACTTTCTACCATTCTTAAAATACTTTTTTGCATGGGCCAGTCCCAGCTTTAGTTATTAGTCTTTTTATACTATACACACAGCTCTTAGGTACAACCTTGGGTCACTGTTTTTCTGTCAGAATGTCTTCCATATCTAAATGTTCCATTCCAATAGAATAAACCGTTGCTTACTGATTTAAAAAAAAAAAGCAAACAATGAAGATAGTGGAAATGTACATATATAAAGCCCTGGGTTGAATCCTAGCACTCCACCCTCATAAAACATAGCTGAGATATAGTATTAGCTTGTGTAAGTACCCTAATAGTACTTTCATGTCATATCTTTTTTAATCTTCACAATCATCTCATATAATCTATAGTATTTTTTAAACACACAAATAAGATTGCAAAGATTAAGTAACTTCCAAAGGCCAAAGTCAGCAAATAGGAAGGAGAACTAAAGACTTGAAACTTGATCTTCTTTTTTTGTTTTGTTTGTTTTGTTTTGTTTTTGGGCCTCACCCAGTAGCACTCAGGGTTTACTCCTGGCTCTGCACTCAGAAATCGCTCCTGGCAGGCTCAGGGGACATATGGAATGCCAAGAATCGAACCCAGTTCTGTCCTGGGTCGGCTGTATGCAGGCAAACGTCCTACTGCTGTGCTATCTCTCTGGTCCCTGATCTTCTTAATATGTAGTCAGTTCTATGGGTGACCCAACCATTTCCTTGTGCCCCAGGGCAAACCAGCCAACCTCCATCTATGTGGTCTGTCTTCAGCAAGGGTATGACAGGTTAGGAAGTCAATACCTCAGTTCCAAAAGCAGGAGCAAAAATACAGCAGGTAGGGTGTTTGCCTTGCATGCAGTTGACCTGGGTTCAATCTCCACTCACACAAAGTCCCCCTAACCCACCAGGAGTGATCGATAAGTGCAGAGCCAGGAGGAAGCCCTGAGCACCATGAAGTGTGGTCCAAAATCAAAACAAACAAACAAAAAAAATACCCATGCTCCCTCACCTTTTGAAAAGCTAAACACAGCAGGGTGCTTCTATTCAGGCTCCCAGAGCTCCACAGAGGAATTTGCTTTCAACAGCCAGTGGTGCTCATCTGCTAAATAGCCCATCTCCCCTTTCCTATCCATTTCCACTGTTTCCTACCAGATTTTTGAAATTACATTCCAAGCAGGGCACTTGTTTGCCAATCTGTCTCCAACTCTGCTTCCAGAAAAACCTAAAAGATTTGCATTTTCCAAATCAGCTAAATTACTTTCCCTTTTCCTAGTACCAAAATCCTTCCTTGATGAAGCCATAAGTTTAACAAGTATTTAGCATTCTTGTTATTCCTTCTGTTGCCACCCATTGTGTCAAAGGCAGCTTATGAACAAGACTAGCTTTATCCTCTCTGGGAGGGAGAGTAAACATCCCACTTCTTCTTGTACAACCAAATCAGCCAGGGCTGCAGCAACAGAAGTTTCTAGACAGGCTGTCTGGCTTGCACAGTGCTTAGATGCATTCAAATGGACCCAAACTAAAAGTAATTCCCATAATTATGACTTGCAACTGTTCACTTTTCTGAGGCAGCTAATCTTTGTTTTACTGATATGTATCAACAAGATGATGGGTTTGCTGACAATCACAGTCACTAGATAACTCAGAAGGAAGTGGGGAGGATTGAATAAAATCTGATTAAATTGTGGAGTTTCATGAGAAATGGAGCAGAGCAGAAGGAATCTTCACAACCTTCAAGAGACTAGCCCCCAAAGTCCACCCACATTTCTCATCAGAAGACAACCCTGTGGCCAGTAGCAGGACACTGTCCTTCTAAACCCTTCCCTCATGCTACCATGAACCCAGCAGCACTCCTGCCTCAGGCAAAGAACTCCAACAATGTTATCTCACTTCTCTGGAACCTCCTATTCCTGCTTTGAAAAACATGATGAAGAGCACCTGCCTCATTTACTCCAAATTTTCCTATTCTGTGTCCCTGTAAAAGGTCCAATATAAATGTTCATTGAGACCACATCCAAATGCAGCACCTAGTAAATCCACAATGACTAAGTACAGGGACTAACTTTTTTTTTTTTTTTTTTTTTTTTTTGGTTTTTGGACCACACTCGGTGACACTCAGGGCTTACTCCTGGCTATGCATTCAGAAGTCGCTCCTGGCTTGGGGGACCATATGGGACGTCGGGGAATCAAACCACAGCCCATCCTAGGATAGCACAGGCAAGGCAGGCACCTTACCTCTAGCGCCACTGCGCCGACTTTAAATATTTTCATTCTTCACTATCACTGTTACTGTATTTGATCCTGAAAACAAAATGCCATAAGCCATCTGTGATTGTTCCTCTCTTTTTTTTTTAATAATTTTTATTGTGACCAAAAGTGAATAACAAATCTTTCACAGTAATATTCGAGGTACATAAGACAATTGATCAGGGTCATTCCCACCACCAGGGTTGTCCTCCCTCCACCCCTTTTCCCAGCATGTGTCCCATATCTCCCTCCTTTGCCCTCCAGAGTGCTAGTGTTTCCCTGTTTCCCTCTGTGTATAGCTTGTTGCAGATGGAGTATTGATTCTGTAGTTGTTGACTTTGGGTTTGGTGTTTAAGTCTGATCATTTTTTATTTCCACTCAGTGTTCATATGGCTGTTTGGTCCCAGAACCATTCATTTTTATTTTCCCCCTCAATTCATGAGGCAGAACAAGATGACTCAAGTTGTGTGGTTCTGCTCCGAGAAAACAAAAAAAGAAAGAAAGAAAAACATAACATAAAAAAACCAACAAACAACAGTAAAAAAAAAAAAAAAAGACAGTAACTACCAAAAAAATAAAAAGCACTCAGTAACAACAACAACAACAACAAAAATCCTTTGTTTATAAAAAAAGAAACCAAACTTCAAAGAAGACCCAGTTACACAGTCAGGATGTCGGCCCAGGTCTGATTGTAAGATCAGGTATCTTTGCAGTCTTGGGAGTCTTGGGTTCCTAGATTATAGAAAAATTACACTCATAAGATAAGCAAATATAAGCCACTGTATACTTTCTACTAACTCTGCCACAGTCACATGCAATACACCAATGGATAAGTTTGGCTGTGTTCCAATCAAACTGTGCATACAAAACCAGGCCATAGGCAGAGTTTCCCTCTGTAATTTGCCAACCTCTGATGTTGACTTTCCCACCAAAATGTCTCAACTCTTTAGCCAGACAATCCAAAGTTCAAATCCAGCTCACATAACACTAGCTGTATCCTAGGATCATATGAGCTTAAGTCACAGTTTCTTCTATAGTAAAGTAGGAATCACATTTCTTTTAGGGAGGGATTGAGGTTCATGTAAGGGTTCAAGATAGAAAAAAATAGCAGTGGAAGAAAGGGAGGGAGGTGGGAGTGAGGGAGAAAATAGAGATTTTGTGGCTTGGTGTCTGAGAAGCCTAAGTATATGCACATACTGATTGAAATTGGCTTTGTAACCATATGTACCCAATGAAAGGGGCTGGTGTTCTAGATACTGAGACTAAACAAAAGCTGCCTTTAAAATACTTTCTTCAGCAGACTCCTGGTAGAATCTAATCATCATTTCTGCTGGGTTCCTATTCAGGTCACCTACTCAAATATTGGGGAAACACCTGCTGTGTGCCCAGCACTGTGCAAAACACTAGACTACAAAAATAAGAACACAGTTATAGACTACAAGGGGTATCTTGAAAATGAAGATGCAAAAGGAATACAACACAGCACGCACTGTCTGGGCAGGAGCACAGACAGGAGGAGCTCACCAGGGTTTCTGCCTGCAGGGTCATCTCTTCAGAGGGCTGCTAATGAGAATGGGCAGCAGAACCTATAAGGAAAAGAGGTTCACAGGAAGAGCAAGATGCTCCAATCACAGGGAGGCAGCTGAGTAACAACCTGGAGCTGGAGCTCTGCAGTGCAGAAAGTGGAAAGGAGGTGCACTATTCCCAACCAGGCCCCAGTACCTGCTCTAAAAGTCCTTTCAGACCCACTTTCAAAAACCACTTATTTCTTCTCAATCACCCTGCTTAGCTCTCTCAGAGCACTTAACATTCTCTGTGGTTAACCTGATTGTCACATTACTTGTTTGCATTCTTCCCAAGCAAAACAGAAATTCCTGATAAGAGCCAGGCCCTTGTCTGTGTTGTTCATCATTGTCTATGTTGTTCATTGTTACAGCTCCAACACTTAGAGCCAGGTAGGTGCTCAACAATTTGGTTATCGGGCTTTTTTTATGAATAGATAAACAAATCAATGAATAAAGAGAGGGAAGTAAAGCCTGCTTTTATGGAGCTCTTCAAACTGGCATGCCCTTTTGATAGACAATACCTTTATTTGTTAGAATCATGCTAAGCTGCTATAACAAATAAACCTAACATTTCAATATTTTTACACAATAGACATGTGTTAGAAGTAGAATAATAAGATGATTTTTTCCCATGTGGAATATAAAGAAGCAAAGCAAAAGAAGAGACAATGAACATAAACCCTTAGATTCTGGCCATAAAAATTAGATTACCTGAGAGCCTGGAGTGGCTAAAAGGGTGCACTGAGGGGCCAGAGATATAGCATGGAGGTAGGGCATTTGCCTTGCATGCAAAAGAATGGTGGTTCGAATCCCAGTATCCTATATGGTCCTCTGAGCCTGCCAGGAGCGATTTCTGAGCGTAGAGCCAGGAGTAACCCCTGAGCACTGCTAGGTGTGACCCAAAAACCAATAAATAAATAAATAAATAAATAAATAAATAAATAAATAAATAAATAAATAAATAAATAAATAAAATGGTCCACTGAACAATGGTGGGGTGGGGAAGGGGGTAGTTGTGTTATAAGTGGCACTTTGGTAGTATGGTAACCTTAAAACATGTAAACAGGGGCCAGAGAGATAGTACAGCAGATAAGGCACTTGTCTTGCACATAGTCAACCGGGGTTTGATCCCTGGAACTCTATATGATCCCTTGAGTATCGTGGGTATGCCTCCAAAATAAATAAGTTAATAAAAAAAAAAAACAAGTAAACATTTACAGTCTCAATAGAAATTCAATGCCATGGGGGAAAAATTAAGTCATTTAATGTGGAACTCATCCTGGGGAGAAGATCCTTTGGGAAGAACCAATCATGTAGTCCTATTCTGATGTCAATGACACTGCAATGAGGGCTTTTCCTGCTAGGGAGGTCTTTTTAAGACAGCACCACATGGGGTGAGTTTGGGTGGACCAGCAGCTGTCTCAGAAGCAATGAGAACTCAGGTCTTAGAAAGGTTATGCACTTAATTAAAGACATTTCCACATGGGGTAGCATTCCTTTTTCTTTAGGAGATGGTCCTGCCCCTGATTCCACTTCTGCTAATTTTCAAGCACTGATAATAGTGATGACCCCAGACTTGGCCCCAAGTCAGAAGAATTTTCCTCTCAAAATCCTAAGTCCCCATTTTGGTGGGGGTTCATTTATTCTATTGTCTATGAGAGGAGCAAGTTGAGTTTCTAAACTAAAAGACTATTCACTAGTATCTTTCTGTGAATGGATAAAGGGGACCTCCTGGCAGAAGACACCAGACACCAGAAGAGGAGTCAGAGGGGGACATTTCACCAAGGGGGGCTTATGAGTTTCTCTTGCCCACCACAACACTCAAATAATAATATTAAGAGACACTGATTTTGGTGGCTAGTGTAGACCAGGCCAAATGTTTAAAACCATAATCTCAGTGATTCTTCAAAGAACCTTACCCCATAGCTATTGTTATGCCCATATTGGCAGAAAAAGACACTGAGGGTCAGAGAAACTAAGCAAGTAGCCCAGAGTGACCCAATGAAGTAGGTAGGATTTGAGGCAGCTGGAGTTAGAGTCTACTTTTCAGCACCACATATGACAGTTTCTACAATGATTGGGGCTGGTGATAAAAGCAAGAAGGTAGATGATAGAGGAAATGTGGTCCAGTTAAGATGGGGGTCTTCAAAGTTGTTCTAGAATCCTGTCCCAACAAGTCAAATACCATCTTAAGTTATAGAGGGAAGGAGTCAAGTGCCACACACTCACTCCAAGTGCCTCTGGATCACAGCAAGCTGGTTCACTTACCTGACATTCATTCTTTGTCAGACACATGCACAATACTTTTTTCTTTGCCATTTTTGCAAGAAACTCTACTATACTTCTAAGTCAAACAGTGTGGCATACATTTCCAATTACAGTCCTCACTTATGATTATTCAGGCCTCTTAACTAACCAATTATTGTAGCTTTGAATGGGTTTAATTATCAAGGTGCCTCAGTGCATAAATATTTATGCCCATCCTGTTAGCCAGGCTAACAGCTCTAATTGAATTCAGCAGGCTGGATGTATCCAGTAGAAACCACTGGAATTTGGTTTCTGACACTTGGCACTACATTGTCAGGATGACTGGAAGGGTCAGCTCAGAGAGCCACAAATCCCAAGGCTGGATCCTTTTTTAAAAAATTCAAGTATTTTGTCTACAAAGAGCCCGTTGACCAAAAAACACAAAGAGATTAATCATTTGTTTTAATTTAACAAAAGGGATCAGATCAATAGCACCGTGTGTAGGGCATCTGCCTTGTACATGGATGACCCAGGTTCAATTCCCAGCATCCCATATGATCTCCCAAACCTGCCAGGAATAATTTCTCAGCTCAGATCCAGGAGTAAACCCTCAGTGCTGCCAGGTGTGACTCAAAAACAGTAACAACAGGGTCCAGGGAGGTGGCGCTAGAGGTAAGGTGTCTGCCTTGCAAGCGCTAGCGTAGGATGGACAGCGGTTCTATCCCCTAGCATTCCATATAATCCCCCCAAGCCAGAGGCGATTTCTGAGCACATAGCCAGGAGTAACCTCTGAGCGTCAAATGGGTGTGGCCCAAAAAAATAAATAAAACAGTAACAACAAAAATGTAATAAAAGCATTTATCTTCAAAGTTCTTTCATAAATCATATGTAGTTTAATCCATTGAATGATTATAAAAGTATTATCCTCCTAGAAGCACTTATAGCTTAATCAATATTCATTGAATGGGTCATGCTTCTAGATTTTAAAAAATGGGGGTCCAGCATGGTAGCACAAGCTGTAAGGCATCTGCTTTGCGTGTGCTAGCCTAGGACAGACCGTGGTTCAATCCCCTGGTGTCCCTTATGGTCCCCCAAACCAGGGCGATTTCTGAGCAAATAGCCAGGAGTAACCCCTGAGCATCACCGGGTGTGGCTGAAAAACCAAAAAAAAAAAAAAAATGAGGCTCACAAATCCCACAACTGCTCCACCCTGGCCCTGTCTGCTGTATATAGTCTGGCACTTGAGCTGTCAACTTAATCAATTTCAGAAAGAGAATGTCAGACCTTGAGGACAATATGGCATGTTGTCTTGGGTCTTCCTCCAGTCCTAGTTGCACTAGCTTTGAACAACAGCTTCTTGGGCCCAAACCATTCCAACTTCATCCTCCCTGGGAAAGCATGAGGACATTCCAGAATAGACTGAGACACCAATGGGCAGGCAAGATCCAAACACAGGTCCTCACACTTTCTGGAGCATCCTAACATTTTTCTCTTTCAAGTACCTCCTCTTAGGCTCAGAGGATGAGCCGCTCTTTCTCTCTTCCTTTTCTACAACACCTAACTTAGAGTTTCTTCACTGTCTAGTGCCTATAAACTGTTTCTAAGATATTTTGTGTCTGTATGGTACCAGGGATCAAAGTTTCAGACAAGTGCTCTGTCACTGAGCAATCTCCCTGGTTAGACTGATTTTTTTAATTGAAAATTAATTAAACAGTGAATTACAAAGGAACCAAATAATTGAAATAAGTATTGAAGTATTTTATGGGACATGAGAATGAATATGCATGGTTTTTTGTTTTTTTGTTTTTTTGTTTTTTTTGGTTTTAGGGCCACACCTGGTGATGCTCAGGGGTTACTCCTGGCTATGCACTCAGAAATTGCTCCTGGTTTGGGGGGTCATATGGGACACCAGGGGATCGAACCATGGTTCGTCCTAGGTCAGACATGTACAATGCAAATGCCCTACCACTGAGCCACCACTGCAGCCCCACATGCTTCTTTATTGATGCATTATACAAGATCCACCATAGTCTTCCATAAGTCCAATATAATATTAAACTCTGATTCATTATTCTTGACCCAGGCCGCCCCTGCACTTCTAACCCTACATAGTCCTGGAACTTTGTCAAAAAAGGAAAGAGAGGGAGCCAGAGCAATAGTACAGCAGGTAAGGCTTTTTCCTTGCATGTAGTCGACCTGGATTCCACCTCCAGCTTCCTATATTGTCCCCCAAGCACTGCCAGGAATGAAACCTGAGTTCCAGAAGAAATCCCTGAATACCACTAGGTGTGCCCCCTCAAAAAAAATGGGGGGGGGGGGGGAGAGAGAGAGCTACCTCTAATTCCTGAAAACACAATTTTCCCCCTCATCAATCACCTCTGTGGTAAGGTGCTTGCTCTCCTGACAGAGCTTTGTCCTCTAGAAGGCATACTGAAAACAAACTTTAGAAATTATTTGAGCATATACTTGAGGATTCTTTAACCAAGATCTCTTTTGTTTTTTGTTTTTGTTTTTGGGTCACACCAGGCAATGCTCAGGGGCTATTACTGGCCCTCCAATCAGAATTACTCCTAGTTCACAGGAGACCATATGTAATATGAGGAATCAAACCCAAATTGACTATGTGCAAGGCAAAAAGCCCTACCAATTGTACTATCACTGCACCCCTCACCCCCCTCTTTTGTAATTTGCATCAATAATTAGTCAAAGAGTGGTGTTGATTTGCTCTATTCATGAGTTACTTTGGCTTTTGCAATTTGTAGTCAAAGAAATAACATTGATTTTTTTTTGTCCCCCCATTCTCAATACAGACCAGGCAAAGGGCCTGGTTTGAGGTGTATATGGGGAGCATTTACTGTACCTCCTCTTTCTATACAGTCAGTGTAAAAACACAGCCTGTGGTAAGCATTGGGAGGTCTTATCTTTTCTTTTCTATTATTTATATATATATATATATATATATATATATATATATATATATAACCTTCACCAGTGCAATATTTCCATCACCAATATCCCAAGTGTCCTTCCTCCCCACCCCACACTGGCCTGTACTCTAGACAGGCTTTCTAAAAAAAAAAAGAAAAAAAGAAAGAAAAAATAACATTTACTCTCCAGATATTTCCAGATGGTCGTGTAAAATAGCCAGTGCCTTTCATATGGTGGTGGTGGTGGTGGTGGTGGTGGTGGTGGTGGTGGTGGTGGTGGTGGTGGTGGTGGTGGTGGTGGTGGTGGTGGTGGTGATGGTGAAAGGGTGAAAGTAGTAATTGGTTGATTTGTTGGTATTGAGGGAAATTCAAAATTGTATCCCAAAGCTTTCAATTTTTAGTTAAGAAACTTGGACCATAATAACTTCATAGCAATCAATGGGCAGGAAGAATCCAAGATCTCATACTGCTAGGTTCATTGTATTCAGAATCTTAAAATAAAAGTATCTAACTCTTGCACAAAGTTCAAACAATGTTCTAAGTAACTTATATGCTATTTCTCTTCTGGTTCTCTCTCTTTTTTTTAATTTAGATCATTTCCTTTTTTAAACCTCATGACACAGGGGATCAGAGAAAGTAACTTATTTCGGTTCACATAGCTAATAAGCATACAAACTGAGTTATAAACTCAGGCACCCTTGTTTCATGAGCTGTACTCGTAATCACATAGACACACCACATTGCAAAAGGAAGACTTGATTTAGGAGTTAAAGCATCCCACAAGATCAAGCGTTAAACTAGGCCAGTAGTTAAAGCATTTATTTATATCCCTAACTTTGCCACACGCTTGCTCTGTGACCACAGCTATGTGACCTTGAAAGGTCCGGACGTCCTAATCTAGCTGCCCAACGCAGAGAAATGAAGAGGCTGAGGCCCCAGCAAATGTTCTAGTAAGTCCTTTATTTCTAGCCGGTCAGGGTCAATGCATGCCCAGAATAGGACAGAGGCAAAGACCTCGCTTTCTACATCCCTCCTTATATACTATAGGGGGGAAGGGGTAGTGACGACTTCCTTAGAGGCGGGACATCCGCCAAGGTAATATGAGGTATTGGTGGGGCCGAGGTATTGATGACTTCCTTAAGGGGCGGGACATCCACCAAGGTTGACTTCCATTTTCAATCCCCACTTCTTGTAGAAAGGCTTCTAATCCTAGAAGCCAGTGTGATAGGGGGCCCCAGTAGGGGTATTAGATAGGGGAGAATTCTACCCCATAAAGACCATAAGGGACCGTCTAATAGCTCCTTTCTTCTTTTGGCCAGCTCCCTTGATAGTGTCTGATTCTGTCCCGCACTATTCCTGATTTGTTAGTATAAAAACATTTTTCATGCAAGGCCACTCAAAGCCCTTCTTTTTCTGCCAAGATTAAATCTAATCCTCACCTGTTTTGTAATACTACTTCAGCCACGGAGTTGAGCTGGTCCTGCAGATCATTATATCGTCTCCACATCTGAAATTAACGTTTGCGAGAGTCTGTCATATCTGTCTATTGATATTGCTAGCCCTGCTCCCCCAGTCTCCAATCCACCTGCTACTCCCGAGCCCTACCAGTAGGGGCAGGAACACCACGTCTCACCTACGAGTGCTCACCTACGAGACCTATGAGTGCCGCCTAAGAGATCTATGCTAGGCAGAGGGATGGGCTCTGTCCCTGGAATGATGTCAATGTTGGGAAGTACTAATGCTGGGGCACAAATTACAGTCCAGTTTTGGGGTAAAAGAGAGTAAGCCAAATTTTCCCCCACATATCCATACCCGTCCTGGAGGTAAGCACCCTGGGCTGGCGGGGAGGGGAACAGGTAGGACTTCTGAGCACTGAGCGGTTCCTAACTGACCCATGTCTACAGATTTAGTGCCATTATGCAAATAGCAAACAGAAGATTCAAAGCTAGAAGGGACTAACTTACAACTAAAAGAAGCAAAGGTTAGATTACCAAGTCGGACAGGGACAGCCAGAGGCCAATTTCCCCCCACCCCCCGTCTTCATACAAAGCCAACAGTCAGCAGCTAAGAAGTTTGTAAGTTTCTTCTAGGATGTTCTGAGTATTCGGATCTAACTTCTCAGCAGGCATCCGGGGTCGGAGGAAGGAATGCCGCGGCCACTTAGGCATTTGGGTCTCCACCTCCTTTGTAGCCCAGTCTATGGCCTCCTTCTTTCTTTCCTGGTTTGTTGGTTCCCCCCCCCCATCTGAGATGTGAACAGGCACCTTTAGGGGCCAACAGACCAAGTCTCCCACTTCAGCCATGCAACTCGCGGCTCCATAGGGGGACTTATGGCTATTAACTGTCCATTTCCCTCCCATGCTCCCCCTGTAAGTCTCGGTGAGCTTGGCCACCAGATATGCCTTGTTATTTTTGGTACACTCTCGATACTCCCTATAGCACCAGGAGTGAACTTGATTAAGCTCCACACATCCAGCGGGGCATTTTCCCCCAGAAGAGGGAGGCAAAAGCTGAGGTTTTCCCCCCACATGGGAAGAAGTAGGGGACCGGAGGTAAGCAGTTCTAGTTTTACAGTCTACTGATCGAGTGTACAGAAGCCTACTGCTGAGTTGATGCCCCTCCCCCCCACAGTCACAGGGGTTTCAATATAGTCTTTTTACCAGTTCATCCGGGTGTAAGGCCTGATCAAGTCCTCCCTCAGCAAGTGCCAAGGGGAGCATTGCCAGAGTCAGTGAGCGCATCAGGGCTGGAGTGTGCCCACCGGATCTGAATCTTGAGGGGATTTTCAGTGCGCTCCACTTTCCACTTATCATGGTTGAGATCAGCAGGGGCAAGTTTTAGATGGGAGGTGTGAAACCAGGAAGCATGCCATCCACCTTAACAGCAGTCAGGGTGATCAGAAGGATGACATAAGGTCCTTTCCACCTAGGCTCTAGTGTCTGCTAGCAGTGCCGTCTCAACAGGACCTGGTCTCCTGGCTTCTGGGGTTCATATGCCTGTCTGAGTTCCTTCCAGACTTGGTTTTGTAGGGCATCGATGGCGGCCGGCCGAGCTGCTAGGGGAGTGGAAGGGGGAGAGAAAAACATCATAAGGCTCAGAAAGCATTTGCACTGGGTGGGGTGGGGGGCGCCATATGGTTGCTGCTGTAGGAAGACTTAGGACTTTTGTTCTGGCCCTATGAGCTGACTCAGCTAGATCTTCAGGGCTTTCTTCTTGTTCAGGCTGTGAATTTCACCACGAAGATAAGGAAGTTTCTGTGTTCTTTTCTGTAATTCTGCAACTTAAAAAGGGCCTTTAGGGTAGAGAAAAAACAATAGAGCCCTAAACTTCAGTTGCCTTTCTTGCACTGGGTTAGACAGAGATGAAGAAATTTCATATTTAGTAATAATTTTCTTACTTTTAACATTACCAAGGGAAGCATAATTTTTTTGCTTCTTTCCTTATACTACCCATCATTGCTAAATGTTAGGGTTGGTTTATTTTTGTTACCTGCTTTAACCTCTGGGATAGACAGGCATATTGGCTTATTAATTCTTGTGGCCTTTCTTTTCCCCTTATTTCCCTCATAGCTTTTCCTGATGACCTTTTTGCTCCATGTTTTTCCTAGAGATTTCATCATCCTAGAAGTCAGTAAAGGGAACGTAGCTACTTCAGGCTGACAGGGGACTGCAGTCTCAATCTCTAGATAGGGTGAAATCTCATATTTCCCTAAAGGAGCAGTTAACTGGTTCACTTTTGCAGTCTTAACACCTGAAAAGGATCAGATCAATTATACAGGGGAATATTACTTAACCCATTCAGGCCTTGGAGCAGTAAATAGTACAACTTGAATGGCACAGCTGTCCTTATTGTCTGTAATGATAGCACAAATTAAACAACAGAAAACAAAGCAGTATAACATTATCAATAAACACAGCTTTGAGTTACTTTAGCCAGACTAACATTTGCATTTACAGTTTATGATCTGGTTCAGTACAACTAGTAAGAGCATTTTCACATAAGTTACTTCAAAGAAGTGGGTTTTAAGTTAGGCCCACTAGAATTTTAATTAGCTACCAAAAATAGTTTTTCTCTCCACCTTTACCTTGTATCTTACCAGGTATTTGAATAACTTGGCTTTTTCCTTTGCACATATACAGCACTGTTGGAGAAATTTCCATCTGGGGCACCCCCATTACTTACAGAGCTTTTCTGAGGATAGGTTGTAGACACAGCAGGTTTGTCACGTCACAGTCACTCAGGTTTGGCTGATGAGTTGGTCAGTTCAGCATGAGGATCTTGTGGCTGGCCGTGGGCATCTCACCTTCTGTAGGAATTTTCAGAGGTGATCTGTCTGTTCCACTCTTCTTCAGGTTTGGAAGAGACTGACCTCAAATCCTCTTTCTCTTGAGATTGAGGGTGGAGGGTGAGAGCAGGGCCCACAGGCTGTGGTCAGTTAGTGCTGCTCCAGAATCTTCTAGGAAATCTTCAATTTCCTTACTCAGGCCATTCATCTCGGTATCTTTCCAGTCTTTACAGCCAAATGCTTAAGGGTGCCTGCTTATCACACCACCTCAACTTCAATTATACCTCTGAAAGAGGGCTTTGGGGTCCCCTCACTAATTTTAGGATTTTCTGTCTGCATGGGGATCACTCCTCATGCAGAGAGGAAAGCCATCTGCTTGTATCTTGTGCAAAGCAACATGATGCCGTGACATAAAATGGTACCAAAATGTTCTAGGAGAAGAGAAAAAGCAAATATAACTTAAATTTGCTAGAATCGGCCGCACCCCGCGCCCCTCCTAGGGACCCCAAGCCAGAGCGAAGAGCACACAGGTGAGTGCTTTTCCCGGCACCTCCACACTCTCCACGTGGGAGCCTGAGACACGCTTCTCGCCACCGCACCCGGCGCCCCTGAGCCTGAGCTGAGTGCAGACCAGGTGAGGAGAGCCCTGCACCTGACACACTCTGCGCTGCTGGAATGGGCTAGGACCAATAGACTGGGTGAGCTTGGGCCTGCCACCCGGACCATTGGCTAACCTAGAGCAGCCTACCCCCCAGAGCCCCGGAGTGGACCTGAGACTCCCCAAGGGCTGAGGGCAGTTACTGTGTGGGTTTGACTACAGAAATTTCTTTTGCTGAGGCTAGAAGGGGGTGGAGCTCCATTGACTTCCAGAAAGGGGAGGGAGGATAGAAGGCAAGGCTCAATAGCGCTCTCAACCATTGTGGCCAGGAGCAGAACTGTACCAGCTGGCAGTAATAAAGAGAAGGAAATTGACCAGACCCACTGAAGGAGGGCTGACTTCCAGATAGGGGAGTGGGGGCGAAGGAGCTAGGCTCAACAGCGCCCTCCACCATTGTTCCCAGGAGAGGACAACAAAAGGGAAAAGCAATGAATCAGGCCACATAAAGAGCACAGGAGGAGCCAAACCTCAGCGAGCCCACCCAACAACTCCCTCTAGAATCACGCTCAGGGAGGGACCATCCCCACGCCACAGGGGACCAAAGCAGGCTGAATTTAGAAGGCACAGCACTCCAAACCACACCAATAAATGCAAAGAAATATGGGTAAATCAAGGAGAACCCTAATATCTGGAGATATGGAGATAAACCCTATCAAGTTTTCAAGTCCACCAAAACGCACAAATCCATGGGAAGGAGACCTAAATGCAGCCATGAAGAAGGAAATGCAATAATTGATGAAAGAAATAAAAGAAACACTAGCTACCAAGTATAAGAAATCTATGGATGAACAAATCAGCCAAATTAAAGAAGAAATGTTAAAGAACATGAGAGATTCCATACAAAAAGAATTGAAGGAATTAAAAGACAAAGTAACAAGCCTTAAGAGCAGAAACACAGAGTTGGAGAAGCACATTGAAGAACTCGAAGGAAAACTGCAAACAAAAAAATGACCAAGAAACCAACAAAGAAATAAAAGGCAAAGCACTGGAAGAAAAAGTTCAGTATCTAATGAATAAGGACAAAAGAAACAATCTAAGAATTGTGGGTATACCAGAAGGGGAGAAAATAGAGAAAGGGGAAGAACAAGTAGTCAGAGATATAATAGCAGAGAACTTTCCCACCCTCTGGAAAGAAACTTCAGTGCAAATCCAGGAAGTTGAAGAGAGTACCTAATAAAATAGACCCTAATAAACCAACACCAAGACATATAGTCATCCAAATGGCAAAGAGAGAGAGAGAGAGAGAGAGAGAGAGAGAGAGAGAGAAAGAAGGAAAGATGAACTCCTTAAAGCAATAAGGGAGAAAAAAACTCAAGTACAAAGGAAGGGACATAAGAATCAAACCAGATCTTCCATTTGAAATAATTCAAGCAAGAAGACAGTGGAATGACATATTTAAACAACTGAATGAAAGAAATTTCCAACCTTGAACTATTTGTGCAAACAAAGCAAATCCTAAATGACCTACTCAGAGATGAATTACACAATCTAAACCCCCATTGTAACAAAAACCACCCTACACAACACAACTGCACAACAGTCATCTCTGTCAATAATCTCCCTAAATGTTAACGGACTAAACTCTCCAATTAAAAGACACATAGTAGAGAACAGGACAAGGAAAAATAAACCAGACTTCTGCTGTCTGCAAGAAACACACCTACAACTACAGGATAAACACAGGCTTAGAATAAAAGGATGGAAAGTAATTATTCAGGCCAATGGAAAACAAAAAAGAGAGGGGACAGTCATTCTTATATCAGACCAAATTGCATTCAACCTCAAGAAAGTGATCAGAGACAAAGAGGGTCACTACTTACTGATCAGGGGAACATTAGATCAAGAAGTACTAACCCTGGTTAATATCTATGCATCTAATGTAGAGCCAGCAAAATACATGAGGCAACTGCTTGAAAACCTGGAGAAACACATGAAGGGAAACGTGATAATAGTAGGGGACCTCAATACTCCACTATCACCACTGGACAGATCCACCAAACAGAAAAATAGCAAAGAAATAAGAGCTCTAAATGAAAAATTAGAAAATCTAGGGCTAATAAACTTATATAGGGCCCTCCATCCCCAGAAAGCAGAATATACATTCTTCTCAAGCCCACGTGGAACCTTCTCCAGAATAGACCATGTCTTAGGATACAAAGCCAATCTATATAAGACCACAAATGTAAGGATCATTAGAAGCACCCTATCAGATCACTATGCAACAGAGGTCAAAATTGACTTCAAGAAGAAGCAATGGAGAAAAACTAATACCTGGAGATTAAACAACATGCTGCTTAACAACAGCTGGATCAAAGAGCAACTCAAGGAAGAAATAAAAAAATTCCTTGAGACAAATGATAAGAGAGACAACTTGTCAAAATTTCTGGGACATAGCAAAAGCAGTAATTAGGGGGAAACTCATAGCAATAGAGGCTTATAACAAGAAACAGAAAAATGGGGCCCGGAGAGATAGCACAGCGGCGTTTGCCTTGCAAGCAGCCGATCGAGGACCAAAGGTGGTTGGTTCAAATCCCGGTGTCCCATATGGTCCCCCGTGCCTGCCAGGAGCTATTTCTGAGTGGATATAACCCCTGAGCAACGCTGAGTGTGGCCCAAAAACCAAAAAAAAAAAAGAAAAAGAAACAGAAAAATGACAAAATCAACAGTTTAAAGGATTACCTCAAGGAATTGGAACAACAGCAGCAGAGAAATTCAACCACAACCAGAAGGAAATAATAAAATCCAAAGCAAAATAAACAACATTGAAACTAAGAAAACAATACAAAAAAATCAATGAGACCAGGAGTTGGTTTTTTTCGAAAAAATAAACAAGATAGACAAACCACTGGCAAAACTCACCAAAAAAAGAGGGAAAACACCCAAATCAGTAGAATCATAAATGAAAGAGAAGAGATTACAACAGAACCCCAAGAAATACAACATATCATGAGATTATATTATGAACAACTATACTAGCTAGACTAGAAAAACCCAGTAGAAATCGACAGATACCATCTTCCGAGATTGGAAAAGGAAGAAATAGAAAGCCTAAAAAGACCAATCACCTCAGAGGAAATTGAAGATGTAATTAAGAAACTCCCTAAGAACAAAAGTCCAGGCCCAGATGGATCTACAGGTGAATTCTATCAAACATTCCAAGAAGACTTACTACCACTTTTCCATAGGCTCTTCCATATCATCGGAAAAACAGGAATCCTCCCCAACTCCTTTTATGAGGCTAATACCACACTCATCCCCAAAGATGGCAAAGACACCACCAAGAAAGAAAACTATTGACCAATCTCACTAATGAACATAGATGCAAAGATACTCAACAAAATCTTAGCAAACCAAATCCAGCACTTAACCAAAAAGATCATACATCATGACCAAGTGGGTTTTATATCAGGAATGCAAGGTTGGTTCAACATACGCAAATCAAACAACATTATACATCACATCAACAACAAGAAAGACAAAAACCACATGATTATATCAATCGATGCAGAAAAGGCTTTTGACAAAATCCATCACCCTTTCATGTTAAAGACACTCAGCAAAATAGGATTAGAAGGAACCTTCCTCAAGATAGTTACAGCTATCTATGAAAAGCCTACAGCCAACATTATACTTAATGGTGAGAAACTAGAAGCATTCCCACTAAGGTCAGAAACTAGGCAAGGCTGTCCACTCTCTCCACTCTTATTCAATATAACCTTAGAAGTCCTAGTAATAGCAATCCGACAAGAGAAGGTAATCAAAGGAATCCAAATTGGGAAAGAGAAACTCAAACTATCTCTATTTGCAGACGATATGATGATATACATTGAAAACCCTAAAGAGTCCACAGTAAAACTCCTAGAAACAATTAACCAATACAGTAAAGTGGCTGGATACAAAGTCAATACACAAAAGACAGTAGTGTTTCTATATACAAACAACAAAGTCAAGGAGAGAGAGATCAAAAATACAATTCCACTTAAAATCGTATCAAAAAATATCAGGTACCTAGGAATCAACCTTACAAGGGAAGTGAAAGACCTATATCAGGGAAACTTCAAAACACTTCAGAAAGAAATTGAAGAGGATCTAAAGAAATGGAAGAACATCCCATGCTCATGGATAGGTAGAATTAACATAGTCAAAATGACTATCTTACCCAAACTACTATATAGATTTAATGCAATCTCTATCCAAATTCAGACACCATTCTTTAAAGAAATAAAACAATCAATCACAAAATTCATCTGGAACCACAAAAGACCCAGGATAGCCAAATACACACTGAAAAACAATAAGCTGGGTGGCATCTCCTTACCTAACTTGAAACTATACTATAAAGCCATAGTAATTAAAACAGCATGGTACTGGAACAGAGACAGGACCTCAGACCAGTGGGTCAGTACAGAATTCCCAGACATAAACCCCCAGATATACAGCCAACTAATATTTGATAAAAGAGGCAAGAACTTGAAATGGAACAAAGAAAGCCTATTCAACAAATGGTGTTGGTACAACTGGAAAACCACATGTACAAAAGTGAAAATTGACCCATACCTCACTCCTTATACAAAAGTCAACTCAAAATGGATCAAAGACCTTGAAATCAGACCCGAATCTATAAAGTTTATCGAGAATAAAATAAGCAGAACACTCAAAGACCTATCTATCAAAAAGGTCTTCGAGAATGGAGCACCAATGGCAAGAACTTTAGCATCAAACATAAACAAATGGGACTACCAACTAAAAAGCTTCTGCATGGCAAAAGAAACCTTACTTAATGCAAGAAGACAGTTAACAGAATGGGAAAAAATCTTTTCACTCGACATATCAGATAAAGGGCTGATATCTAGAACATACAAAGCACTCAGACAGCTGAGCCCCCCAAAACCAAATAAAGCCATAAAAAAATGGGGAGATGAAATGAATAGACACTTCTTGGAGGAAGACAGAAGGATGGCCAACAAACACATGAAAACATGTTCACCTTCACTCATCATCAGAGAGATCCAAATCAAGACAACAATGAGATACTGCCTTACACCAGTGAGGATGGCTCACATCAAAAATAATGGAAACAATCTCTGTCAGTGGGGATGCGGTATGAAAAGAACTCTCATCCACTGCTGGTGGGAATGCCCCCTACTCCAACACCTATGGAGAACAGTCTGGAGAGTGCTCAAAGAACTCAAAATTGAGCTTCCATTTGGCCCAGCAATTGCTCTCCTAGGTATCTACCCCCAAGTTGGAAGGACATTCATTCCAAAGTGTGTGTGCACCTCACTATTTATCGCAGCACTCAGTATAATAGCCAAGTCCTGGAACCAACCTCGATGCCCAACAACAGATGAATGGATCATTAATATGTGGTATCTATACACAATGGAATACTACATGGCAGTCAGAAATGACACAATCACAGACTTTGCAGCAACGTGGATGGACTTAGAATATATTATGTTAAATGAAGTAAGTCAGAAGACAAAAGATAAACACATAATGATAGCACTATTCTGAAGCACCTAGGACATACACCTTATAGACAACTAATACTCAACAACCAAATAACAGGGTTTAACAGGGTAGAAACTCCAAACACTGTAATAGTCAACATATACTCGGGAGTAGGGTCCAAAATACAAGAAAAAGGAGCAACACAAACTCTTGACAACACATTATACCACAAAGAAACCACGCAACAGCAAAAACAGCAGCATTGAGAAAATAGGTATGTAATCAGCCTTCTAATACAAAGGTCCATAATAATTCCTTAGGGATCTTATACAGGATCACAGGTAAAGAACACCATGGAAAATCACTGAATCCAATGGAAACATCTCATAACACTATATTTTAATGCCTTAATCTTACTATATTTAAAGTAACCTCTCAGCTTTTCTATCCACAGGCGTTCTTAAAGGGTGGACAAACTAAGATGGCATCTTGGGGACAAGTCACACGAGATACCATACCCAGCTTGCACTACGAGAATGTCCCGAGAAAACTCTTTAACATACACTTTATCTCTAGGTTATACCTTCTTTTAGAATTTGAAGCACGTGACCAGACCACTGAAGCAGCAACTGTGACGTACAAACTTATACTACAGGCCCTACTCATCGAACACATTCAAGCAAACTAGCATTCCCTTGCTATTTTCTCCTCTCTTCTCACTACTTTCTTTTTATTTTTTCTTTTCTTTACCTTTCTTCTCTTTTCCTTTTTTCTTTCCTCTTCTCCCTTTCTTTCTAATGTATTTTCTCTTTTCTTCCTTCCTACCCCTTCCATATACTTTCCCCTTTCCCCCCCTTTGGAAATCCAACTATCCCTTTACCCTTCAATCCCATTTAGACCTCCCACTGTATTAAAACTCTTCACCCTCAGTTCCTAATCCATTAGGCATCAAGACTGACCTCCTACCCCAACGAATCAATACCCAGCACCCAAGCGAAGGGACACCCAGTCAAACCCACACCTCATCCCCTGCAAGAAAAGGCAACCAACTCCCCTGCGAACTCAGGCTGCGTAGCCCTCCCTACCAACTCCTCCTAATGTGGACTATTAGTTGAAACCAGACTTAGCTCTAAAAGTATCCCCAATGCAAGAGCTCTTCCAAGACCTCCCTGCTGCAAATCTTTACCAATCTCAAGAAGGCCAGGGGCTGTGATGGAAAAGTGCCTGGGAACCCATACACCACAAGAAAATCCCAAAAGACAATGGGGAAACCTAAACTTTCAACATAAGTGTAAGACCTGTATTACACCACCTCCTTACCTGCTTATCCCCAAAAGTAAAGTAGTCTCTTGTATCACTTTGTTCCTTTAATTACTTTGTTAATTCATTTTTTAAAAATGTTTGTTCTACATATACATAGGTGAGCACATATATTTTTATTCCTATTTTTATCTTTTTTGGGTGTGTGACCTGTTTCTGTTTTCTTCTCTGTCCACTCCCAAATGCACCGACAATATAATGTAGCACCATTCCTCCCTGCAAAGGCACACTAATAAAAGGGGAAATCCTACATATAAAAATGAGCTATTATCTACTAGGGATAAGAACTCATACTTGTTTACAATACAGGGATATCTCCCACCTTGAAAATATGTCATGCGGACCCAACTTAGACCCCAGGTGATTAGACACCATCCATCCAGCCTTGAACCCTGGATCCCAGACATAGAAATGACAAAGTTCTTCACAACAGCTACAGGAAACAAATCCCAACCAGGACATCCTTAATACTGCTGGGCCACCAACAAGTGCCAGCTCTAATATGATATCCTGACAACGAGGAAAATGGGAACAACTTGACCTAAGAGCAGGTTATCACCTCACCAGCTAACGATAAGACAAAATCAGAAGACTTGTCACCCTTTGGTAGGTCCAAAAGCCAAGATCGCAATTTACAGATGACTGGCTATTAGAACCATGACTGGACTGTATATATCTTGGGACCAATAAAAAAGCTCCAGTCTAGGGTTTGAATTATGACCTGCACAACAACCATGATCCCCAGTTCCAAAAGTCTTGCTGAGACTATTGCAATGGAATGGGGCTTCTGGAAACACAATGAAAGACGTTATCCTAGGTTCCATCCTAGGATCAGTGCAAAGACCAAGATCACCAACCACAGAAGATGGATTAAAATGACACTGAGGGAACAGAACTTCTAGAACGACAAAGAAAGACTTCATCATAAATCTCACTCCTGGACCTGTGCAGATACTGAGATCTCTAGATACAGAGGTTTGATTTTATCACCCAGGAAGGAGCAGAAGCCTTCCAAACACCACGAAAGCACCAAGGGGAGAGTAAATGAACCTGAACGGAGTCTATAGTTAATCCCATGACAATATACTCCAAGGGTGGAGAAACCCCATATCTCTTAGGCCAAGTGAATTCCTTTTCGAATGACCCCAATATTTACTGTGCCATTGCAGGAGGGAAAAAATGGCAAAAAGCACAAAACATTTTTTATTTTTTATATATATTGGTTTTTTAAATACTCATTTTTTTAATTTTTATTTACCTATATACTTCTTGTCAATTTCCTTGTTTTGGTGTGGTTATTGAAGTTGTTGTCCCCATTTACATTTGTTTTTTCCTTCTTTTCTTTTCTTTCTTTATATGCCCTGCCATGTTTTTTTTATCTCAAGACCATGGCTATTTTTGTGGTGCTTATCGTTGTTATTGTTGGAGTGCTCACTGGATATTTGACACTTCTTTTTGTACTGTTGGGGTGTTACACCTTGTTTTTCTCCTTCATCTCTAAACCAAAGATGAGAGCCTTAGAAGGATCCTGCCCATTTTCAGCATATTAGACTTTTACCCCAGTTTATTACTTTTCTCTTCTTCAAACAAAACTACATAACTTGAACTATCTAGACCTGCCTCCCATTTAGAGGGGGAAATAAGGGAGGCACCAAGACCAAACAGGTGCAAGACTACTAAGTAGTAAACTAGGTACAGAGGGGACCACATTTTCTAGCAGCCCTGGGGGTGAGGGAGGAGGATTTGGGAGGTAGGACGAAAACGGAGGTGTAGGAAGGACAAATTGGTGATGGAAATCCCCCTGATTTTATGTAAATATGTACCTAAAATATTATTGTCAACAATATGTAAGCCACTATGTTCAAAATAAAAATTATATTTAAAAAATAATAAAAGCAAATAACCAAGCTAAAAAAAATTTGCTAGAATCTTTTTAAATAAAATCTTTCATATTTTTTCTTAAAAAACATGACCATTTTTACAAAGCCTCTTGTGATACAAATATTAATGTTCTTGGTAGCAAATAATGAAAAATTGTAAAATAATATTTTAATCATGCTTAACTCTACATATAGAAGTTTAGTCTTCTGGCCTCGGTTTATAGGCAGAAGACACCAGCAATTCACGTTACACAAAATAATTCTGAAAACCAGAAAGAATGAATGCTCACTACTTCTGATAGAACATGCTTAAAAACATTTACACTTCTTTTATGTTAACCTAAAGGCATATCAATAATCATTTAGTTTGATTATACAGGTTTTTCCTAGTACACATTTTTTATTTCTTTTGCCCATCCTTAAACTTTTTGTATTCAGCCACTTTCCTTTCTGCATGCAAGGCAAATGCCCTACCTTCCGGCTCCTTCTTCTCTTCCTTTTTTTTTTTTTTTTAACTTCTCCACTCATCCCTTGGGAGTGGTTTTGCTGCTAAACACCACCACGTGCACCAAACTCAGACTAGAACTTAGCATTAGGGCCCTGGGAACAGAGATTTTATTGATTCCTTTTTCTTTAGGTATTCACAACCTAGTACCATCAAGATTTTCACATTAAGCTACCTTAAAATCCACCACTACGTTTGGTGAGATAAATTTGACATGGAATTGAGATACTGTAACAGTAACATGCATTCACAAAGTCAACAATATTGTTTAAAAAAAAGGCCAACCACAATAATCTGCAGCATCTTTTTTTTCCACTTGTTCATTTTAAGAAACCTTTAAGTTAAAAATGTAAATGCTCAAAAATGTTTTTTCTGACTTCCAAACCATTAGCTAAATTTTTCTTTGATATGTAAAAGATCCACTGGGATTACTTTGCCTACACCCACATTTCCCAGCCAGGTGAGTCTGAGAGGACAATAGCCATTGCCCTGGGGACTTAGTGATTCCTTCAGGCTGGAGAGTTTAAAAAGCACTTTTTTTTTCTTCAGCTAAAAAAGCGGCCAGTTGCTCCTGTTTCTTTTTGGCCTTAACACATGGCAGGAAAGTTGGGTGATTGCAAAGTCCAGAAATTCTCCAGGGAAAATTTATCCCCGATGGCCATTGAGAAATCTGGGGTTTGTGATCTCTGACACCCTCTGCCATGTCCCTAGAATAACAAAACTGGCTTAACACACAATTTCTGACCTGAGGAGAGGTGGACCCTGGAGTTTCTTTCCATGGTCAGATCAAAGAAAACATAGAACACAAAGAACCACAGACAAAAAAACAGAAAGACAGTGGCGCCACACTGGAACACCCCAACAAATGCATTCAAGTAATTTCTGCCCAATGTTCTAGTGTCAGAGTAAGTGGGGTGGATCGACTTTACCTCATTCTAGCGAGTTTGAAATTTTCTATCACAGTGGCTAATACAGCAAATCACTAGGAGGAAAAATATTCCAGAGCCTATGACAATATGAAGGGCAAGCAACCCAATAAAAGTATCAAAATTTTCTGAGAAGTGCAATTTGAAATACAACCATAGAAAAAGAAAATGGGAAGGAATCAAACTTGTAGAATCACCATGAAGGCGGACAGACAAAGGAGGCAGTCAGAGAGGAATCAAACGAACATTCAGAGGCACAACTGTAAAATTTACAGGTTAATTCTCAACTGTAAATACCAACAATAAATCCAAGACAGAAGGCAATGCCAATAACAACCAAGCTTGTTGAGCTCCACAAATCACAGGCAGACAACCTCTCCCAGCAGCTTGGGAATGTCTTCCCACTGCTCTTAGTGATCCCCTGGGGCACCTCCAGGGTCGTGACCTATAGCACCAGAGCTCGTCAGCTCACTACTATTCAAACTCGTCATCGAGTAGGGGACTCGAATCCTCAGTCACAAAGTCTGCTACTACTCGGTTTCCACATCGAGTAGGGAACTCATACCCTCAGTTAATAAGCCACCACAAAGTCTGCTTCCCACTGTTCACAGAATACAACATAATCTTAGACTAGGACAGACATGAAGCAAAGCACACTCACACACACATCAGAACTCACCAGGCCACCTGTTCACAGCTCTGTTCCGGGCAGGATGAGGACTCCTGGCTGGCTCACCAATGAAAGGTCCGGATGTCCTAATCTAGCTGCCCAACGCAGAGAAATGAAGAGGCTGAGGCCCCAGCAAATGCTCCAGTAAGTCCTTTATTTCTGGCCGGTCAGGGTCAATGCGTGCCCAGAATAGGACAGAGGCAAAGACCTCGTGGCTTTCTACGTCCCTCCTTATATACTATAGGGAGTAAGGGGTAATGACGATTTCCTTAGAAGCGGGACATCCACCAAGGTAATACGAGGTATTGGTGGGGCTGAGGTAGTGACGACTTCCTTAAGGGGCGGGACATCCGCCAAGGTTGACTTCCCTTTACAACCTCTCCTCCTGGAGAGATGGGAGGTGTCACCTAACCTCAAGGTATTAAAGAGGAGAGCCCTCCTTCCTGTCCAGTCTGAAGGAGGGGTCAATATTAGCAGGCTGTGCAAAACTTTCTAAATATTCATAAAGAGGTGGGAAAGGGTATTTGGCTGAGATTTTCAGCACTGACAGAAACAAAAATAAATGAATAAAAATATAAAAGGCCAGAGGGATTATTCAAATGGCTGGAGCACATACCTAACACACATAGTGTTCTAGATTTCAACCCTGGCACTACCATACAGATAGAAAAAATAAATAAATATCCAGAGTTATGGAAACCTGCAAAAATGTAGGTAGGCAATGAATCAGCTTCATCTCATCTTAATGCAATGCTTCTCAAATAGAGGGGCCGGGAGACTCTATAAAGGGGGGCATGTTTGACCTCCGCAAACATTATCATAACAAGCTAAGCCCCTTGTTTATGTCTCTGAATGTCTCTGGAGCTGAGAGTTGCTGTGTCCTGCTTCAAACCCCGCTTCGAAAAGCTATGCATTGCAAAAGGTGCTCATTGTAGCCATTAATTCAGACATCACCTTTGATTAAAAAAATCATCTCAAATTATTTTATATATTTTTGTTTTGCGGGTTAAAGTTTATTTTAATAAAGATACTATTTACAGTCATGGGGGAGGGCGCAAAAATGTTTTCTTCTTCCTAAGGGGGCATGACAAAAAAATAATTGAAAAGCACTGTTTAATGCAAGTAGAGACAAAGAAGGGGCTGGGTGCCCTACTAGCACTCACCTAGAAAAAGTCAAGTGCCATAAAGGGACATCAAGTTTTGGTGTAGTCTCTGTGAAATATGGTGCTGGTTACCCAAGCAGAGCTGGGAGAATAGGTTTTGATGTATTTTGAGTACTCACCAAGCTGCCTCTGTTGCCTCCTCCCCTCAGGCCCCAGGATGCAGAAGGGAGCACCCAGATAAAGTCTTTAGTTAGCATCATCAACCAGGAGGCAGAAAGAATAGCAGAAAACTGACTGATGAAACCTCTTCCAACTGGCTCAATAGGAACTAGGGAGTGAGAACTAGGCTGGGTGCCTGTTTTCTTTCTGATAAGAGGATCAAATTCAGATGAATCAAAGATGAAGACCATAAAGGGTCTGCAAGAGAAACTCCAGGAGGACACTTTGGTGAATCATTTTGTAATAGCAGAATGGGGAGGGCATTATTTCAAACTCAGAGTTAAGAATAGAAACCAAACAGGAAAGACTGGCAGATTGTACCCATAAAAATGTAAGCCTTCTGTCTGACCAACAAATAAACTTAGAAAAATATTTTCCACATATGTTACAGGCAAAAGGTTACCATTACTCATAGAAACAGCAAATTCTAACCAAAAAGTAAAGGAAAAGTGAATACCACCAAAGAAATGCAGTTTGCAGATGACCTGGCAGACCTTCCTAGATATTTTCCCCAGAAAAATGAAAATATGCCACAAACATCTGTCCTGAATGTTCATCTTGTGTTAGTTATTATAGCCAAAAAATGATAACAGCCCCAAATGTCTATAAATAAGATGGTACATACTTATTGTAGAATTTGATTCAGCAATAAAATGAAGCACTTCTATTTCATGGACACAACATGGTTGAATCTTGAAAATATTCTAAGTAAAAGCCAGTCCCAAAAGACTATGTCTTTATCATCTCATTAATATGGCATGTTCAGAATGGATAAGTCTATAAAACAAGAAAGAAGGGGCCTGGAGAGTGGGTAAGGTATTTGTCTTGCATGTAGCTCACCAGGTTCAATCTTCAACATCCCATTGGTCCCCAAACACCACCTGGAGTAATTCTTGAGTGCAGGCCCAGGAGTAACCATTGTCAGGTGTGTGTGGGGAGAGAGAGAGAGAGAGAGAGAGAGAGAGAGAGAGAGAGAGAGAGAGAGAGAGAGAGAGAGAGAGAGAGAATATTAATGACAGTATAAGATCAAGATAATTAGGGAAAATGGAGTGGCAGATAGTTAGGGTATAGGAACTTTATTTTGAAGTGGATGAAAATACTTTAAAATTGGTTATGTTAATGACTATACAACTATGAATATACTAAATCTCATTGAATTGTGTGCTCTAAACAGGTGAACTGTATGGTAGGTGAATTATATGATGCATAAATTATATAGTATATGAGTTTTATCTTAATAAAGCTATTATATGAAAAAATCAATGCTCATGATAATAAAATAATCTTTTTTCTTTCTTTTTTCTTTTTTTTAGTATTTGGGCCACTGGCATGAGAGAGACGAGAAAGAGATAGTGAAGGAGAGGGAGAAAGTGGAGAGACAGAGACAGAGAGAGATAGAGAGACAGAGGGAGTGAGTGGGAGAGGGGGGAGAGGGAGAAGGGGAAGAAGAAAGGAGTAAGAGATAGAGAGAGGGAGGAAGAGGGAGGAGAGAGGGGAAAGAAGAGAGAGGAGGAGGGAGAGGGAGGGAGAGGGAGAGAGAGACAAGAGTGACAGGGAGAGGGAGAGAAAGGGAGAGAGAGGGAAGGAGAGAGAGGAGGAGGAGGAGAGGGACAGGGAGGGAGAAAGAGGGAGAGAGAAAGGAATGACAGGAAGAGGAAGAGAGGGAGAAGGGGAGAGAGAGAGGGACGGAGGGAGAAAGAGAGAGGAAGAGAAGGATAGGGAGGGGGAGAGAGGGAGAGAAAGAGGGAGAGGAAGAGAGGGAAAGGAGAGAGAGGAAGGAGAAAGGGAGGTAGGAAGAGGGAGTTTGAAAATAAAATTTTAATTCAAAGCAAAACCATATTAAACTGCAAGAACAGGGCCAATTATAATGAAGTGCTATTCTGCACAGTGAAGCTGTGAATGCCTTGAACTTTTAAGTACCAGGTAAGATCTGATATCAAAATATAAGGTACAAAATTGTTGTAAATACAAGGATAATCTTTTCTTTTTTAAATAAGACTCAAAGACTCACTGTTTGCATCCCATAGCACTTCGAGGAAACTAAAAATAAGCAGGACCAGGGTTAGAGAGATAGTACAGTGGCAAGCCAATCCAGATTTGATTCCCAATACCACATGTGGCCCCCTGAGCTCCACCAGGAGTGATCTCTGAGTGTAGAACCAGAGTAACTTCTGAGCACAACACCACCAGGTGTGGTCCAAAGACAATAAAATAATCAGGACTATACATGATCTATTTAATAAAATTCATAAAATTCAAAAACTATATTTGAAAAAAACTTGATTCTTACATGCTAGATAGAGCATTAATAGAAATCCATAAAAGTAAGAATAACAAACATAGTTTTCATGCACTGTACAATAAACTTAATAATAATTTGGGGAACAGAGCAATAGCACAGAGGGTAGGGTAAAGCAATTGCCTTGCACATAGCCAACCCGGGCTAGATCCCTAGCATCCTATATGGTCCTCCAAGCACTTCTAGGAATGACCCCTGAGTTCAGAGCCAGGAGTAACCCTTGAGCATTCTCAGGTGTTAGCTTCCCCCAAATAAAAGAAAAAGGAAAGAAATTTAACAATAATTTAAAAATTAACAAAAAATCGACATATTCAAAGGAGTCAGTCCACTAAGAAATGCATTATCTTTTGAACAACTTCTGTTTACATAGAAATGAAACCTGGAACTGCACTGAACTGTGTGCTCCACAATTCTCAGACTAGAGTCTTTCCAGTGTTTGACAAGTAGTGCTTTTCCACAGAAATATAACCAAATAGTTGCTACCAAATAGTTTTCTCCCTTTAAATGTTGGTTCCACCAAAGGTGCCAAAGCAAATCTGGGTTCTTTTACTTATCTTTGTAGATTTCATCATACCCTCTTAAACCTCCTTTTTGACTAATGTTCCACTTATTCTAAACCTTTGTGAAAACCTAGTTTATATTTTGTGTATCTAAAAGTCTCACTTAGTAAGTCTCATATTAAAGACAATGGATTTTTTTTTACTCATAATAGCTTTGGAGACATTCAGAAAACAATAAAATTTAATTGTTTTCCTTAGCTTAAAAGTACCATGGTTGGGCGCCAGAGAGATAGTAAAATGAGTAAGTCTCTTGCCTTACTTGTAACTGACCCAGGTTCTAACCCCAGTATCCCATATGATTTCCCAAGCACTGTCAGGAGTAATTTCTTTGCACAGAGCCTAAGTATTGCCAAATACGGCTGACGAAGAAGAAAGAAGGAGGAGGAGGAGGAAGAAGAGGAGGGGGAGGAGGGGAGGGGGAGGGAAGAAGAAGAAGAAGAAGAAGAAGAAGAAGAAGAAGAAGAAGAAGAAGAAGAAGAAGAAGAAGAAGAAGAAATTAATGTGCTATTTTTTGTATCTGTAAAAGTAAATATTCAATAGTAAATGAGTCAGGTGAAAAAAATGCTCTGTATCATCTAATTTACCTCCTCCTATAACATGTCCCGCTTTTTTTTTAAACTAATACTCTAATTTGAGTATTCCTTCCATTGTTTTCTAGACTAATAACAAGAGTATATATGTATGAAATACTCTCTGTGAGGAGAGGGCATACCTAGTGGGTGTCAGGGCTTACTCCTAGCTCTCTGCTCCTGATCTTTCAAAGGGACCACATAAGGTTCCAGGGATCAAATCCAGGTGGGTGACATGCAAGGACCATCGCTATATTATCACTCTGACCCCTAAAATACTCTCTTTAATGGAAATTGAATCACATTTTCATACTTAACATACAGCTGGTTCTTGTCACTAGGTAGCATAACTAACAGCTTGCTATTTACTGTGTCTTAGCTTCTCTCCAGGGTGAGATCAAACTTAGTCATCTGGGTGTAAGTATCTCTATTTAACAAGCCCATTACCAAATGATTGGGATATTTCAAATATTGCTACAGTAAACATTCTCATTCATGCACCTTGTGCCAAGTATCACACCTTAGGTTCCAAATTTTTACCTGACAACACACACACACACAATGTTGCCTGATGCTGCACCAAGCCTTGTTTTTAAATGGCAGGATTAAAGAACCGGAAGTACCTGCCCAAAATGGCTGCAGCAGCTGGGAAACTGGATGTGGTTTCAAAAGAAGACTCCAGAGAGGTACAAATGGAGACCTAAATAGAGGGGGAAATGCATTTCCAGTTTTGTAAATGTATGAAAGCAAATCTGGAGGCTTCACATCTTTGGGGGCACCTGCAGCCTGTCCTTTTCCTGCTCTCAGGGCAGGTCAAACCTCCCTGCTCCAAGCTTTAACAGCCTCACTCCTTACTGTCAGCAGGGCTGCAGAGCAGCCAGCACCTGATGGGAAAACACAGGCTAGGATCAAACAAGCAAGAAGACTCTGCTCAGATGCTCTTTTCGCTGTTGCGAAGGAAGACTGCCCCCTCCCAAGTTCAGGGAACAGAAGAGCAAAAACTTTTATTTTATTTTATTTTATTTAAACACCTTGATTACATACATGATTGTGTTTGGGTTTCAGTCATGTAAAGAACACCACCCATCACCAGTGCAACATTCCCATCACCAATGTCCCAAGTCTCCCTCCTCCCCACCCAACCCCCGCCTGTACTCTAAACAGGCTCTCCATTTACCTCATACATTCTCATTATTAGGACAGTTCAAAATGTAGTTATTTCTCTAACTAAACTCATCACTCTTTGTGGTGAGCTTCCTGAGGTGAGCTGGAACTTCCAGCTCTTTTCTCTTTTGTGTCTGAAAATTATTATTGCAAGAATGTCTTTCATTTTTCTTAAAACCCATAGATGAGTGAGACCATTCTGTGTTTTTCTCTCTCTCTCTCTCTCTCTCTCTCTCTCTCTCTCTCTCTGACTTATTTCACTCAGCATAATAGATTCCGTGTACATCCATGTATAGGAAAATTTCATGACTTCATCTCTCCTGACAGCTGCATAATATTCCATTGTGTATATGTACCACAGTTTCTTTAGCCATTCGTCTGTTGAAGGGCATCTTGGTTGTTTCCATAGTCTTGCTATGGTAAATAGTGCTGCAATGAATATAGGTGTAAGGAAAGGGTTTTTGTACCTAGGAGCAAAAACTTTTTAAGTAGGGCTGAAGAAAATAAGGCGCTTGCCTTCCACCTGTCTGACTTGGGTTCAATCAATCCTAAGCATCACTGATGGGCTCTTCCAGCCCCACCAGGAGTGATCCCTGAGGGCAGAGACAGGGGTAAATCTTACGCACAAAAGAGCCCCACCTCTAAAAAAGAGAACAGAACTTCCCACTGAAGGGGACAGAACAGACAATAAAAGATAACATGGGGCCAGATCGGGGGGTACAAACCGTAAGGTGTCTGCCCTGCACGCACTAGCCTAGGATGGACTGTGGTTCGCTCCCCCAGTGTCCCATATGGTCCCCCAAGCCTGGAACAATTTCTGAGCACATAGCCAGGAGTAAGCCCTGAGTGTCACCAGGTGTGGCCAAAAATAAATAAATAAATAAAAGATAACAGGAACCAATTCATCTAAAGGCAGAAAAAGAGCTCCACTTGGTTGCTTTTTTTTGGGGGGGGGGGTTGTTTTTGTTATTGCTTATGTTTTGGGGCCACAACTTGCTCTGAGCCCAGGAATCACTCCTGGGGGACTCATAGGATCATATGGGGTGCCATAGATCCAACCCAGGTTGGCTACTAGCAAGATAAGCTCCATACCACTGTACTATACCTCCAATATTGGTTGTTTATTTTAAGCATCAGGAGGCCATATCTGTAACTGCTAATAATAAAGTAGATAAAATTTTCCTGTCTGCTGAGCAGAAGTCTACCCTGTCAAAACTGGTGGGTTCCGGATAAGCTGTGATGTGAGAGGAAGCTGAAGAAAGGGGTCAAGGGCCTAGCATCAGGAACATTCCACTAAGGCTCAACTCTCTCCAGGGCCAGTCAGGACTGGTCTGTGCCTTTCTAAGCAGAGAAGCAGCAGGCTGCCTTTGACTCTCAGAGCCACTGCTGTGGACAGTTGGAGGAAGAGAGGGAATTGGAAGCAGAGACCAGAGAGTTCAGATCTTGACTTAAGAGGGGAATGAACCCCTGGCAAGTTGAAAATATCATTAGGTGAAAACACCTTCAATCCACCTCACAGACAAAATGTCCTTGTTTAGTCCAGCCACTCTCAAAAATGCTCAGAGTATTCATGTTAGTCTCCAGTAGGGCAAAACCACTAGACATAAAGCCTGCAGTATGATCAAGTAATGAGTGTCTGGTGTGATTTCTTGAAGACAGTGCTTTCCAGAGCTTTAGTCATTAACCCTCAAGATCACAGGCCTGACTAGAAACTTTAACCCAGTCACAGCTAACACTCAAGCATCACAAAAGAACATGTGCAGGAAACCCAGAAAGAGATCCAAACTTGGGACTAGAGAAATAGAAGAGCAGGTAAGATACTTACCATGCATGTGACTGACTTGGGTTTGATCCCTGGCATCCCATATTTTCCCCTGAGTCCACCAGAAGTGACCCCTGAACACCCTGGTTGTGGCCCATAAAGCAAAAAAAAAAAAAAAAAAAATTACCAAAGTCAAAGGACAATTCCAGTGGACTGGGGTGAGAGCTCTGAGGTCTGGAGCTCTTGTCTTGCATCCATGAGGCCAGTGTTTGATCCCCAGCACTCATGCCTCTACTCTTAGCACAATTGGGTATAGTCCTGAAGGCCCCCAAGTATTCCCAGGGTGACCCAAGTGTCCCCTAACACCACTGAGCAGAAACCAGCATCACCAAGCTAGAGCACTGAACTATCTGGTCTAACTCTCAGATCCCTGAGTAGGACTTAAGAAGTAAAAGTCAAGTGTTCAGCCTGGCTGCTGGGCTTAACTATTTTCACACTTTCTCAAAATTGAAATCCCCTCCAGAAACCCTCTAAAATAGGGACTGTTTCTACAGTGAATCTGCCCACCAGGAGCTATTTCTGAGCAGATAGCCAGGAGTAACCCCTGAGCGCCACCCGGTGTGCCACCCCCCAAGAAAAGGGGGGCCGGAGAGATAGCATGGAGGTAAGGTATTTGCCTTTCATGCAGAAGGTCATTGGTTCGCATCCTGGCATCCCATATGGTCCCCCGAGCCTGCCAGGAGCGATCTCTGAGCGTGGAGCCAGGAGTGAGGAGTAAAACTACAAGCCTTCCCTCTAAGATCAGGTACAAGATAAGATTGCCCAATCTCACAATTTCTATTCAATATAATACTAGAAGTACTTGCTAAAGCAATAAGGCGGGTGGGGATTTTAAGGGCATGCAGATAACAAAGAAAAAAATTAAGCTCTCGCTATTTATAGATGATATACTATATTGAGAAAAATCTAGGGTACTTGATACAGTGTGTAGAGTAGGGTACAATGTGTAGGGCGCTGCAAGCAAGGATGCAAGCAACCCAAATGGCATCCCATTTGGTCTCTTTTTTTTGGGGGGGGCACACCTGGCGGTGCTCAGGGGTTACTCCTGGCTGTCTGCTCAGAAATAGCTCCTGGCAGGCACGGGGGACCATATGGGACACCGGGATTCGAACCAACCACCTTAGGTCCTGGGTTGGCTGCTTGGAAGGCAAACACCGCTGTGCTATCTCTCCAGGCCCCCATTTGGTCTCTTGAGCCCACCAGGAGAGATCCCTGAATGCAGAGCCAGAAACAAATCCTGAGCACCACATATAGTGGGAGAAAGAAAAGAAGAACGAAAGAAAGAACGAAAGGAAGGAAGGAAGGAAGGAAGGAAGGAAGGAAGGAAGGAAGGAAGGAAGGAAGGAAGGAAGGAAGGAAGGAAGGAAGGAAGGAAGGAAGGAAGGAAGGAAGGAAGGAAGGAAGGAAGGAAGGAAGGAAGGAAGGAAGGAAGGAAGGAAGGAAGTTTTAAGGATTCTATCAAAAAGCTTCTAAAAACAATAGATTGGTATATTGTGCCTGTTTATCTCATTTAATTCTTGGAGCAAACCTGTAAGGAAATTGCTATTTAAAAAAAGAAAGGAAGAAAAATTGCGTCTTTGGAGATGAAAGAAAGAAAACCACTTGTGGCTTTCAGAGGTTAATTAGCCTCCTCAGCAGGAATCTGGGAGACCTAAGTGACTTCAAGGTCCTTTGTCAAAGACTTTTTGTGTCTGAACGAAGGGGTGGGGACAAGTGTGTAAAGCACAGAAAAGAGCCCATAGCCTGCAAATCACCCAGGGGTCTCAGACTGCTGACAAGGTGGTGAGTCCTGGCCAGCAGGTGGCGTTGTCTTCTCTCTGTGGTTATTCTTCCTATTGTCTTCAGTCAGCACCCTTATGGGTACCTTCCTTTTGGTGAGAGGACCCTGATGGTAGCTCCATGTTCTCTCTGTGGTCACTGTCCTTTCTTCTCTATGTGATGGATGCAGCATGCCCACGACTTTCCCGTTTCCCTGATTCAGTTACAGGTCCAGAGTTAGTTGCCATCTACTGCTCTTGTTTGGTTGGTAGGTCAGTTTGGTTGGTTGGCTTGGGGCATTCTCCAGCTATGCTCAGGGCTTACTCCTGCTCTCTATTCAAAGAGCACTCCTGGGTTGCTCAGAGAATAGCTGACTTGGGTTCAGTCAGGCTCTCCTAGCTCAGTCTTGTCACTAGACATGGGAACCTCGAGTAATCTGTCTCTGTTCCTGAATGAGAGGATGTGCCAAAGCTAGTTGCTTAATGTGCAGATGAGGCACAAGGGTAGGATAAAACATTTCACATATCCCAGGAAACCTCAGCCTGTATCTTCCTCTCCAGTCCCCCACAAGTGGGCTCAGTATCTTACTCTAACTCAGGGGCACTGAGGCTAAACTCTGGAGCAATACCACAAGATGTAGGACATAGCTAAAAACATACAGCACCAAAAGCAAACATAGTTTTGGTATTGCAACATCAACAAGAGTGATAGTGTCAATAAAGACACAAAGGCAGTTGGGCACAAAAGAGCTAAGGTATTGGGCCTGAGCGATAGATAGTGCAGCGGTAGGGTGTTTGCTTTGCATGCAGCTGACCCAGTATGGACCTCGTTTCAATCCCAGGAGTCCCATATGGTCCCCAAGCCAGGAGCAATTTCTGAGCGAATAGCCAGGAGTAACCCCAGAGCATCACTGGGTGTGGCAAAAAAAAGAGCTAAGGTACCAAATGAAAGTTATTTGAAAGCCAAATAACTTAGTAGATTTGAAGTCAAAACTATCTAGACCCAAAATACAGCTTTACCATATACCAAATTAGGAACTTTGACACTAAGAATTGTGTTCTGTTTACTTCTGTATTCCTCAGAATAAAAAGCTTTATATACAAAAAGTAATCAATAAAAACTGAATGAGAAAAAAATAAAGGAGGGCCAGAGCAATAGTGACAGTGATAGGGTGGTTGCCTTGCATGCAGCCAACCAAGACAACCAGGTTTAGTTCCTGGCATCCTATATGATCCCCTGAGCCTGCCAGAAGTGATTTCTGAGCACAAAGCCAGGAGTAAGCCCTGAGTGTCACCAGGTGTGACCCAAAAACTAATATATATAAAGGGAAGGAGAGGAACTCAAGTAATAATAATAGTAATGATATCTCAAGATTGTTTTAATAGGAGCCAGAGCGATAGCGCAATAGAGACAGTGTTTGCCTTACACACGGCCAACCCAGGTTAAATCCCCGGCATCCCATATGGTCCCCTGAGCCTGCCAAGAGTGACTAATTCCTGAGCACAGAGCCAGGTGTAACCCCTGAGCACTGCTGGGTGTGCGCCCAAAATATTGTTTTAATAATCAAAAATTTAAAAGTCCTGGATGTCTTATTTGCCGTTCATAAACCCCAGTTCCTAGCACATTATCTGGTGCTTTGGGACACTCGTGCATGTAGATTGTAGAACAAATGGCTAAATGCCTGTCTGGACATCCCAGTCAAATGCCAGGCTTCAAAGCAGATAGAGTTGGTCCTCATTTCATCAAGGGGTCTTCTGTTCAATGGTCCACTACTAACATCAAAGTTGGAATCCTGGAGAAGATACAAAGCCACCTGTTACGTGCTTGGTGGGATGGAGGGAACAACCAAGCAATGGTACTCTCTGGGCTTCCGGATCCTAGGAAAGAAGCTTCTCTCAGAGTCCCCTTCCTCCCCTTCCTCCCCTTCCTCCCAACCCTACACCCAGCTCTTAGAGAACACCCAACCTTTGGCAAACAGGCCTTGTTTGACAGACGCCCTCTCCAAGACTTCATTGTGAAGGACTCTCTACTAGTCGCTGAATTTCAAGGCCCATGAAGCAGGGCTTCAACTAGGCAATCGCTTCTAACTTGTAAAGCACTTTTACAGTTATTATTCCAGTCCCTGCTTGCTGGGTGGCTATGGTCGGGCCTGAGAAGAAGCAGCAGCGCCATCTCGTGGCTCTTTGAGAACATTACGGTCCTGTGGCAGCCCCTGAGACCTGGATGGAGGGGGCTGGCGAGCCATCATGGAAGGGGGTATAAGGGGGAAGTAGGTTTCTGAGAACACACAACTTCTAATATCTCAATATCTCAATAATATCTCAATTGCCCTGTTACTTAACAAATTTATCCACATCATAGCCTTCCTAAAGATCAAGTCAAAAAAAATTTATCCTCAAATGCTGTGTGGACTCATACCACGAAACTTGTGTTTTCCAAAAATTCAACGCTTCCTCACAGTAATCAACGTTTCTGAGATAATTGATATACAGTACCCAGGAGAAAATTTGAGAATGGCTACACTTCCCGAAAGGCCTATCTCCCTTTGTGAAAGCATATTTCCTTTCCCAAGCAATGAGGTCCCTTGCTTGGGAAAGGAAATATGGCAGTTGTCTAGTAGAGATGCAGGCATACATCAAGCACTAACTGAAATAACAATGTCCTGGGGACAGAGTGTGAAGTAGGCCAAGGGATCAAATAAGGCTTTCCCCAGGAGACAAAATCCAAAGACTTATTGTGCAAATTGTCTTCAAGGAAACTCAGAAGCCAGGAGCTTTCAGTATGCTGCATCCACAAGCCTGAGGGGACAGGAGCTCTGAGGACAAGGGAATGGAGACTGGCTTCCAGTACTGAAAGTGTTTTATCTGGTTTCCTTTCACTCCCTCCACCACCTCTTTCATGCAAAACACACACACACACACACACACACACAACAGGGGCATGAAACCATCATCAAGAGTATTATAAGTCATATAACCTCTATAAAGATTCTTTGTTTTGTTTTTGTTTTGGGGTCATACCCAGCAGCACTCAGGAGTTATTCCTGTCTATGCTCTCAGAAATTGCTCCTGGCAGGCTCAGGGGACCATATGGGATGCCGGGATTCAAACCACCATTTGTCTTGGGTTGGCTGCTTGCAAGGCAAACACCCTAATGCTGTGCTATCTCTCCAGCCCTAAGATTTTTTTCTAAAGATATAAAGGGAGGCCTAAGCAATAGCACAACATGTAGGGCATTTACCTTGCTTGTGGCCAACCTGGGTTCTATCCCTGGCATTCCATATGGTCACCGGAGCCTGCCAGGAGTAATTTCTGAGCACAGAGACAGAAGTAATCCCTGAGCACCACCAGGCATGACTCAAAAACCATAAAAGGAGGCTGGAGTTATAGCACAGTGTTGAGCGTTTGCCTTGCATACTGCCAACCCAAGATGGAACCAGGTTCGATACCCAGCATCCCATATGGTCCCCCGAGCTTTCCAGAACCAATTTCTGAGTGCAGAGCCAGGAGTAACCCCTGAGCACTGCCAAGAATGCCCCAAAAACAAAAATAAACAAAAATCAAAAATTAAACATAAAATAAAAGGCAAAAAAATACAGGGGCCTGAGCAAGGAGTAATACAGTGATTGGTAGGGCCTTTACCTTGCAGTCAGCCAACTCAAGTTCAATCCCAGGTATCCCATATGGTCCCCCGAAACCTCCAAGAGTGATTCTGTGTACAGGGCCAGGAGTAAACCTTGAACACCTCCAGATGTAGCCTAAAAGTCAAAAAAAATTTTTTCATATACACCCATACACAAAGGCACATTCATGTACAACATTATATATATGAACATATGGGGTAACCCATATAAGCATGCATACTTATGTTTATGTACTCCCACAGGCATGTGTGTTCACATGAACATGTGTGCACATTCATATACATCCATACCCCACATCTATGTGCATAGTAACAACTACAAACCCACAATGTGTGTATATTCAAATGCATGTGTGAAAATAGCACTCTTGTTCATGTATATGAATGTGCATCCTATTATACATAATCATATAATATGTGTCTAAGTACATATCCATATATAGTATGCACATTCTCATAACTACACATGCATGCTCATTCACTGTATGCACTTCACATACATAGATATGTTTCTATACATATACATGCACATTCACATACACAGCTCATTCTCATCTCTTTGTGCTAGAAAGGAATCAACTTCTATCATTCTAGAACTATGGTTGGAAGGAGTTGTGCCTAGCAGAAAAGAGATGAAAAACTCTTTGAGGCAGAAAAGAGAATTATCGCTGAGATTCAGACCAGGTGAGGGTGTAGACCTCAGCAGCAACTGCCTCCAGGCAGTTTCCAGCATTTGCTCCCAATGGAAAGGAAGAGGGATTGCGAATATCAGCATCATTATTAAAAGACTTCACAGGTGTGGCTGGAGCAGTAGTGCAAGAGGTAGGGCGTTTGCCTTGCACACGCTGATCTAGGATGGACCACACTTCAATCCCCCGGTGTCCCACATGGTCCCCAAGCCAGGAGCAATTTCTGAGCACATAGCCAGGAGTAACCTCTGAGTGTGAATGAGTATGGAAGTGGAGGAGGAGGAGGAGGAGAAAAAGAAGGAGGAGGAGGAGGAGGAGGAGGAGGAGGAGGAGGAGGAGAAGGAGAAAGAAAGAAAGAAAGAAAGAAAGAAAGAAAGAAAGAAAGAAAGAAAGAAAGAAAGAAAGAAAGAAAGAAAGAAAGAAAGAAAGAAAGAAAGAAAGAAAGAAAGAAAGAAAGAAAGAAAGAAAGAAAGAAAGAAAGAAAGAAAGAAAGAAAGAAAGAAAGAAAGAAAGAAAAGAAGGAGGAGGAGGAGAAGAAGGAGAAGGAGAAGGAGGAGGAGAAGGAAGAAGAAGAAGAAGAGGAAGAAGAAGAAGAAGGAGAAGGAGGAGGAGGAGAAGAAGAAGAGGAAGAAGAAGAAAGGAGGAGGAAGAGGAAAAGGAGGAGAAAGAAGGAGAAGGAGGAGAAAGAAGGAGGAGGAGGAGGAAGAGGAGGAGGAGAAGAAGGAGGCAGAGGAGGAGGAGGAGGAGGAGGAGAAGAAGAAGAAGAAGAAGAAGAAGAAGAAGAAGAAGAAGAAGAAGAAGAAGAAGAAGAAGAAGAAGAAGAAGAAGAAGAAGAAGAAGAAGAAGAAGAAGAAGAAAGAGGAGGAGGTGGTGTCCCTGTGATGCCAAGATCCCCAGCTCTGATCTGTCCCCCAAAACTAAGGCTGCCTTCCTATTCACCAGCGTCCTTACTCTGTCTTATCACCCTCAGAAAATTGTTTTACCAATACTATTGGTTCTTTCCTTCTGGAGAAACAACGTCAAAAGTTATATAATTTCTTTTTGTTGTTGTTTTTGTTTTGAGGCCACACCTGGCAGCACTCAGAGGTTACTCCTGGCTCTGCACTGAGAAATCATTCCTGATTTCCATATGGCTCGGGGGACCATATGGAATGTCGTGAATCAAACCCGGGTCCATCCCGGGTTGGCTGCATGCAAGACAAATGCTCTACTCCTGTGCTATCTCTCTGGCCCCAATTTCTAATTTTTAAAGAATACATATTTTAATATTTCTTTGCCACACTGATAGAAATGAATCCCTGGATATACAGGTGCAAGAGACAGTTGTCCTTGTGAAACAGAATCATTTTTTTAAAATGGAGTAAAGAAACAGAAGTAATTTCTGAGTGCAGAGTTAAGAGTAACCCCTGAGTGCTACCAGGAGTGATCCAAATCTCCCCCCAAAAAAGAAAGAAATAGAGACTGGCAGATGGGGCCAGACTACAGTCTAAAAATGCTAGGGGATTTATGGAATGAAGGTCAGCCAAGGCCCTCACCACCAAACACCACCCTGCCATCAGAAAACACAGCAACCTCCACCCATACCTGTCTTCTTCCCAGCAGAAAACTGGACCAGCTCCTCCAGTTTCAAAAGAAAATAATGAAACTTCCCAGGCTATCTGGTCCAAGATGAAAACTCTGGGACCTTTTCAGAATGGGTGGGGGCAGATTCCCTTTTCTACCAAAACTACAGCAGTCCACAGACACACCTGACACCATCCGACAGAAACAACCCAGCTTCACAAATTAACCTTTTCAATCTGCCAAGCCACCAGTAGGTTCTGGGACCCAAGGCACACCTCAAAATTACATAGTAGTGTCAGCCCCGACAGATCACAGCAAACCTGATGGGAAACTTAAATAGAGGACCACCAGACTCAGTGAGCCTAAACAGCAACTCAGAAGGTTCAACTAGCACCAACCACAGCCCAGTAAACCTCAGACAATAACTTTAGCAACACCACCGTGAGGTATAAAAATTATCACAAAATGACTCTTATTGATGTAAGTTTTTATAATTTCACTTGCTTATGTGTTTTAACAAACAATATGTATGAGCTAAACTTGTTTGTGCCTGCAAGTGGGCAGGCTAAGGTGGTGAGTGGAAAAATAGAGACACTGGTGAAGGGAAAGTTAAACCGCTAGTGGAACTGGTGTTGGAACATTTAATGTCTGCCGCAACTGTATTAAAAACAATTTTGTAAATTATGGTATTATGATAAAAAATTGTTAAAAAGAAATGGAAAATGGTACTAGAGGTGCGAAGGAATGTGAATGATCAGTGAAGGAACATTTTCCTTATTTATTGAGGCCCTGGTATCACCAAAAAAGAAAAAAGGAAATGAAGAAGGAAGGCTGGAACTAGAAAAGTATTTACAGACATACATCATGGCAATAACTATCCAAAGCAAGTACATTAGAAAGCAGCATATTTGCATAATCTCAAAGTATCAGTCTTACTGTCATGAGACATAGTCATGCAAAAAGAAACAGCCATTTCGAGGTGAGCAAACCTCACAGAAACATTCAGTATCACAAGGAATAAGACATCAAATCCAGCACACAGGTAACCCGCAGAACAACAGTGACATTCTTGCAAAAATGTCACATCTCATTGACTCAGAACAAAATTCTAGACCGATCCAAATAGAGGGTCATTCTCCAAAATAATTGGCCAATACTATTTTATTGCTGAAAGTAATTAATGCTTTTGTTTTGGGGAGGGGTGTTTTGGTTTGTTATGGTTTGGTTTGGTTTTTGCTTTGAAGCCAAACCCCACGGTACTCACAGGTTACCCCTGAGTGGGCAGGAGACAGCTACTTTGGGACTCCTCTACACCCCCATAGGAGGAGCTTAGTGGATGTCTGAGGGGCCAGACAGAACAGAAAGCCACACCTTTGTTGATAAGCAACATGGACACACAGAGACAAAAGTTCAAAGCTCTTCCTTTATGATCTGATCTAGTTTGGTTTTGTTTTGGTGAGAGGAGACTCACATCCAGAAATACTCAGTGCTTATTCCTGGCTCTGTGCTCAAGGATACTTGAGGGACCATATGCAATGCTGAGACTGAACCTAAGTCAGCCACATGCTAAGGCAAATACCATAATTTCTGAACACATGCATGCCTCTCCAGCCCTGATATGATCTCATCTTACCTTATGAGGGTTCCTGCCAAATAGACTTAGATAAGTAGAAGTGAGAGTGGGCAGAAGGCAACCATGAATTTCCCAGGGATGTTGACCTCCCAGCATCCCACCTAGTGAATTCTAGGTCGGTCCCTGAGCTGGGGGCGTATGAATGGCAGATTCTCCAGTTTACAGTCTTTCAGACCAATGCGGCTTGGCCCCACTGGGACACCCTCCCCACAGGGGTCTCAATCTCAATTTACCTGGAGGCCGCAGGAGGCAAAGTTGGGGTGATCCTTGAGTGCAAAGTCAGTAGTAAGCCTTGAACATTGGGGGGTATGACCCAAACAACTAAAACAAAACCAAAAAAGATTCTTCTAGGGCAGGGCCACAAAATGTTGTATGGAGGGCTGCGAGTTTGAGACCCCAACGCTGCTCCCCACTGGTGGTCATAGTTAGCTGCTGCAGTTTTCAGTAGCACGGAAAGCTTCCCTCTGCGTCATTTCTCCCCTCCCAAAGGAGTCATTGGCACTTTTATTCACTTCTCCATGCCAAATAACTTGGATTGGTTTCCAGGAAAGAGACAGAACATTTTATACAGACATGATTCTAAGGCTTATGCAAAATTATTCTTCCTTCCAGCAGCCAGCCAGAGCCCAGATTTTTCTAGCCTTGATCTAAACTCCCTAGTCCCCCAGGACTTTGCTGGGAAGCTGAGTAGCCTCTACCTATGTCTTTGTTCCATTTTTAATAACTATTTCCAGAGGCCAGAGAGATAGTACAGAGGGCAGTAATTTGCCTTACACGCAGCCAACCTGGGTTCAATCCCTGACACCCCAGATGATCACCCAAGCCCTATCAGACAAAATCCCTTAACACAGCTGGGTGTGGCTCAAAAATAAATTTAAAGAAATTTAAAGAAATAATAACGGTTTTCAGGGTCATTGATCTATGCAATTTCTACATCCATCCCTAGTAAGAGTCTGGCTAAAATTCTCCAGATAGGCATAAAGACTCACCTGAGCCAGGAAACCTCAAATGCCACAACGCCACACCTGAAGGAAGCAAAAAGATTGCTGTGGAGGTTCTTAGGAAGAAGATCACCCATTCTCTGTGGAACAAAGCAGCCATCACAGCTCTGTGCTATGGAGCAGAATAGTAGACATTGTTCTTACTAATGGGGAAGAGTTTTATACACTTAACCTTTTAACATTAAAGAATTAAGTTAAAGAGAAACAGCCCAGCTCTAAACTAATCTCCCAATGAACATGTTGTTGCTGAATCTTCCCAGATAGCCTGGGCCAGGTTGACAACTCTGTGGCCTGGGGTAGGCAAACTCCCTATTCCACATGAAGGCTTAGCAGGCCAGGGCCATACCCAACACCCTTGGACAGATATGGCCCAGTTTCATAAATGAACCACATCAAACTGACAAGCCACCAAATTGTTCTTTCAAGCTCTATAGCTTCTGGGCCATGAAACCTTGTCCTCCAAATTTCATAGTACTATCAACCCTGTAGGATCATAGCATATCCGATGGGAAAGTTCATAGTAAGTCACCAAGCTCTGAGCCTAAATAGTAACACAAAAGGTTTAACTGGCACCAAACAGTTCAGTAAATCCTCAATAGTATACAATAACTTTAGTAACATGACTGTGAGATATAATAATTATCATAAATTAGGACCAAAGTGATAGTACAATAGGTACAGCATTTGCCTTGGATGCAGCCAACACAGGTTCAATCTTTGACATTCCATATGATCCCCCAAGCCTCCAAGGAGTAATTCCTGAGTGCAGAGCTGGGAGTAATTTCTGAGTACCACTAGGTTTGGTCATTGAACAAACAAAATAAAAACAATTATCATAAATTGATTCTAATTTTAATACTTCGATTTATCCCTGTGTTATAATAAACAAGAAGTAAATGTGTTTGTGTCTACAAGGGGACAAGCTAGGATGGTGAGTGGGAAACTGAAGACATTGGTGGAGGGAAGGCCATACTAGAGATGAAATTGGTGTTGGAACATTTAATGCCTGAAACAACTGTATGATGAAGAACTTGGCAAACCATAATATATAATAAAAAGTTTTAATGCAAAAGAAATAATTAAGTTGGTAATGTTCCTACTACAGTTTCTCTGTGATGATTGTCTTTTGTGTCTTGTTGATTCTTTAGCAACAAGTTTTCTAAAAGTTGTTGCCTATGTCACCTTCACAGAGCAAAGCAGGGGGGGAGGGGGAAGAGAAACAGCTCACCTGTGCAAGGCACTTTGCAGGGGTGTGGTCTACATTATCTCTGCCTCCTCTCACTGCCTGTTTCCAACAAAGATGTGATTCTATTTCTTTTTTTTGTTTTGTTTTGTTTTTTTGTTTTGTTTTTGGGTCACACCCGGCAATGCTCAGGGGTTACTCCTGGCTGTCTGCTCAGAAATAGCTCCTGGCAGGCACGGGGGACCATATGGGACACCGGGATTCGAACCAGCCACCTTTAGTCCTGGATCGCCTGCTTGCAAGGCAAACGCCGCTGTGCTATCTCTCCGGGCACGTGATTCTATTTCTATCTCTTTTTTAGCATCTTTATTTAAGCACCATGACTGCAAACATGATTATAGTTGGGTTTTCATCATAAAAAAAAAACATTCCCTTTCACCCAATTCCCACCACCAATGCTCCCCACCTCCCTTCACCCCATCCCCTTCCTGTATTCAAAACAGGCATTCCATTTCTCTCACTCAATACCATTGTCATGATAGTTGTTAGTGTAGTTATTTCTTTAACTGCACTCAATACTCTTTGTAATATGCTTCATATCGTGGGCCATTCCTTCCAGTTTTCATCTCTATTGTCTCTGGGTTTTATTACAATACTGTCTTTTATTCTTCTTAAATCCCACAGATGAGTGAGACTATTCTGTGTCTATCTCTCTCCCTCTGACTTATTTCACTCAACATAATAGTTTCCAAGTCCATCCATGAATAGGAAAATTTCATTACTTCATTTTTTTCTGACAGCTGCATAGTCTTCTATTGTGTCTATCTCTATCTTATCAACCAGTCCAGAGAGGTCAATAGCATTGCCTGGAATTATATGGAAAAGCATAGGCAGGGACTCTAATCTGTTGGATTCCAAAACTGTCCTCTCCCTTTGCTTTCTTGATTCCTTTCCTCCCCTGGCAGCCCTACCAACAACAGGAACATCACAGGGAAAAAAAAATTTCTTTTGGGCAACTTTTCTGTTTGCAGGCATGTCTCCAGGAGCCAAGGAGAGGGCACCTGTTCACCTGACTGAGGCCCACCGCAGATGCCATATTCCCTTACTGAATGGCCTCCAGAAGAAAGGGGAAGTCTCTAATCTATCTATAGAAGATCCAGGCAGTAGCATGGGCCCCAAATTTAGGATTTCAAAAGTGTTGATTGCATTAAATGTATATGAAAAAAAAAATATGACTGACTCCACTCACCAGGTTTACTTCCAGAGGCTTCCAGAGGCTTCTAGATGCATCTTTCCTACACATCTGGGAGGCATTATTGTCAGCCACTTTTTTTGTTTGTTTGTTTGTTTTGTTTTTTGGGTCACATCCAACAGCATGCCTGGCTCTGAGCTCAGATGTCACTCCTGGCCGGCTTGGGAGACCATACAGGATGTCGGGATTCAAACCACAGGTTCCATCCTGTGTTGGCCTGGTGCGAGGCAAACTCCTACTGCTGTGCTATTGCTCCAGCCCCTAGCCACTTCTTAAAATTTTTTTTGAGCCAGAGTTTCTTGTGATTAAAATGAGATCAATGACGTCTTACACTGGGAGATGAAGTAAGTTTATTTTCTGTCATTCAGAAAAATTTTTGGGCAGGAGAAAGAATTCCAAGGGCTGAAGTGCATGCCCTGATCATGTCCACTCCGAGTTCAGCTCCCAGCACCACCTAATCTCCCCCAAAGCATCTCTAGATGTGGCCCTTGATGTTCCCTGTCACCAAGAAGCCTGACTAGCACCTCATCACTAGATCCAAGCACTGAACTATAAGTCTTATAGGGCCAGGCTCAGTATTACTGGGAATGGTGCCCAAGACCCCTGAGCACTGCTTGGAGAGCCATCCACAAAATAAAATAAAGTTCCTAGAGTTTCTCTTTATGGTATGCACAGAAGGAAACAGTATTGTTATGCTCAGAGCTCATGTGAGAGAGAGAGAAAGAGAGAGAGAGAGAGAGAGAGAGAGTAAGACACCAGCTGGCATGGAGGAACTGAAGTGGAGTACAATGGCCACTGTCCAAGGAAGTTGATCCTGCTTGGACACAAGCCCTGGAATCAGAGTTGGTGTGTATAGTCTCAAATTTCAAACTGAAGGCATAATAACAGCTTAGATCTGCTCATTTGGAATAGTGGAGGGTGGGACCCAAGCATGAGTGCATGAGAAAGCCCCTAGTGATTGTGGCTTGGGGTCCAAAGCTAAGCAACCTATTTCAGCCTCTCTTTCCAGGCAGCCTCAGGCAAGCAGACTCCATACACCCCTGCCAGAGCCCAACAGGCGCCTGCACTGATTGGGAAACCTAATTGCTTTAAGGTTCTGTGCAGAGCCAGCCGGGACTAAATCATTCCACTCACATCAAAATATTTACTCCAAATAGTCATTACCACCTGGAAGGGGCTTGCAGGTAGCAACAGGAGAGGGGCTGGGGAGCAGAATTTGCACACCCTGGAAGAGCAGCAATCTGTGTGCAAAGCCCTATCCCTCACCTACCTCCCCATCTAGTGCTCAGCTCATCCTCCTTCCCCCTGAGAGATGACTTAAGAGTTTGCACTTTAATTCTCCAAGGCCTGAATCACCTGATCCTGCCTGGCGCAGGTGCTAGGACTTGGGAGCATAGGGTAGATGATTTGCATAGTGAGTGATTTGCATGGAGTGAAAAATTTGCATGCAGTAAATAGCTAAAAGGAGGAGAAAATTATGGCCCAGGAATGGTCTAAAATAATGTATTAATTTGTAGCCCTGGTGTAATCTAGATGCTTCTCTGATCAGAGAGCATCTGCCATCAAAGAGAAAGCACCACCCAGCGCCTGGCAAGTACAGCCTCACATCCTGTTCTGAGAGTCCAGGGGGACTAAGAGGGATGAGAGCCATCAAGGATAGACTTTCCACAGCCAGGCACCACCACACCCTTTTCAGCTGCAGGTAACGGAAATTCCAACTAACAAGGAATTAAGAACATTGTTCATGTATACAAAATTCAGGAGCTGGGGAGATAGTACAGGGAAGGAGCTTGCCTTGCATGCAGCTGATCTGAGTTAGATCCTCGGTATCCCCTTTGTCCCCCTAATCCCCTTTGCACTCAGGAGTGATCCCTGAATACCACCTGATATGGGCCCAAAACAAACAAAAACCTAAAACATTAAGTTCAGAAGCATATTAGAGCGAGGAGCTCCCCAATAAGGTTATGAAAAACCTCCGATCCTTAATCCTTCCACTCTGCCAGTTTCAGTGCAACTCTCAGGATATAAACCGTTGCCTCAAGCCATCACTACCCCATCCTCTAAAACTAGAGACAAAGCAGGTAGCAAAAGGTCAGAGGATGTGAAACAGAAAGGCTGCTCTGTCTTACCAGCCAAGGGAAACACCCTCCCCTCCCCTCCCAAGCACGTACATTTCTCCTCCTCTGGGAAACTGAGTCACTTGATCACTTATAGATCAGTCACTATGGACAGAGAAGAGGCTTGTCATCTTGCTGTAGAAACAAAAGCAATATGTGCTGCTTTTGGGCAGCTGGCAGGACAAGCTATAGGGCAGGAAATGGCTCTACCACAGACAATTGATGTCCTCTAAGGGAAAGGTGAAGCAGCTGCTGTTGAGACCAAATTGGGGTCCACTCGCTCTCCCTAAGCGCAATCCTCCCCCTAAATTCAAACCCAAATATTAAAGTTTTATCACCGCATGATAGAGGAACAGAGCTCTGTAGGAAAAACCACAGCGACGGACTCTATAGAGCTGTGCTCTGTTACTTTTCTATTAATGCCACCTCAGAAACCTGGGAGTCAGACGAAGGAGGAGAGGTAACTGCAGGAATTCAATTCAGGAACCAGTGAGGTAGTTCTGCATGCAATGTTGCAATTAACTAAGATAATACTGATAATGTTTTAGAGGCTGGAGTGATAGTATAGAAAGTAGGGCACTTGCCTTGTGCGCAGTAGACCTGATTCTATCCACAGCATCCCAAATGGTTCCCACAGGAATGATCCCTGAGTGAAGAACCAGGACTAAGTCCTGAGCACCATTGGCTGTGACCCAAAATTAACAATAATAATAATAATAATGCTTTAATTTTAGAGGACTTTATATAGCCATTTTTGTAGGTCAGCAAACTTTCTTTTTTATTTTTTCCAGTTGCTTTCCCTTTTTTATCCTACATTTTAGTAGATATTTCTTCAAACTAAAAAAGCAATTTTGGCCATTGCAACAAGCCAATTACTACAGAGTTGAATAAAGAACCAATTAGATTGGACCTGTCCAGATCAAAAGATACAGTATGGGAGCTGAAGAGATAACACAGCTAATAGGATCCTTGTCTTGAAGGAAGCCAACTCAGGTTCCATCTCCAGCCTCCCAGGTGGTCCATTGAGCCCTATCAGAAGTGATTCCTGAATGCAGAACCAGAAGTAACTTCTGAGCATCACTGGGAATGCCTTCCCTCAACAAAAGAGCCAGTATGTAGCCAAAGAGATAGTACAGGGGTGAAGACATTTGCACCCAACATAGTTTGACCCTTCTTACCAGCATATGGTCCCCTGACCATAAGCGTGGCTCAATAAACAAAACAAACAAATCAACTATCTTTCTCAGCTCATTCACCAGATACTCAAGTACAATTTAAGAAAACTATATCCCTTGGCATGGCACCCCAAAAACTATATTCTGAACATCCATGGGGCCAGTGGCATCACATTCAAAATTGAAGATAAGCACATTCCCAGTGCACTCCCCAGTTTGGATTCTAACTTATTATGGTCTTCAGAGAGATGAAAAACTCAAAATATGTGGAATATATTCATTAAGAGTCTAGAAGTGACCCACAAACACAGTCACCGTGTCTGTACCTGGCCAGCTCCATCGGTTCCCTGTGTTCTTAAAAAAAGATAAAAATCAAGCAGTGAAAACTTTGGTTCTACCAGCCATGCAGCTGAAAGCTGGTAATCTCAGGAGGAGAGGGCAGGCCAAGTCCCTGTCCTGCCTAAACTATGCCTGCTGCATATATCACCCGCAATCACTGCTTAGCCAATGGCCCTGCTCCACCACTGCTCTGTGGCTCTGTGCAGAGACATCAATCTGACAAAATGTCAGGTATGCCAGTATTTGGGCTGATATCACCAGGATTTTTTTCAGTGGATGTGGGCACCCTTCCCTTGCCTTCTTGTACTTTCAAAATCCCCAGCCGCCAAAAATACACCCCCAAAAGCCACAGTATTAGATATAATGCTTGAAATTCCTGGACTGTGAAGCCATGCAACAATTTGATTTTTGTTTAAAATGTCATCCCCCTAGGAGCATACTAATTAAATGCCAGTGTGTATCTCAAGTTACCTAATGTCCTGAAACAAATGAAGTAACAGAATGGTCAACTAGTGGCAAAAACTAAATCTTCTGACAATAATGATTTAATGACTTCATGGCAAAATACAATAATTTTCACAAATTTTTTTGTTGCTATACTTTTTCTTCTTTTTTTTTCTTTCTTTTCTTTTCTTTTAGCAAATGTATTATGATAAACTATGTCAACTATGTAATACATGTTTTTAAATAAAAAATTCAGGTTTGTTTATTTAAAAAAAAAAAGAGCCTACAAGGGGCCAAAGCAATAGCACAACATGGAGGGCATTTGCCTTGCACGCAGCCAACCAGAATCTGCCAGGAGTGATTCCTAAATACAGAGCCAGGAATGACCCCTAAGTGCTGCTGGGTGTGGCTAAAAACAAAACAAAACAAAAAAAAGAGCCTAAAAATATTTTGCCAATTCTAATTATAGCAATATTAGGAGCAGGTGACATAGTACAGCAGGTAGGATGCTTACCTTGCACACAGTTGACTCAAGTTTGATCCCTGGCATCTGAAGTGGTCCCTGAACACACAACCAGGGGAAACCCCTAAGTACTGTCAGGTGTGACACAGAAACAAACCAATTTTTTTTATTTTAAGATTAAATTGGTTTATACACAAACTAAGCCAGAATTCTCTTAGTAACACCACCTGTTTTCTCTTCCTCTTGTTAAAGCAGGATCAAGTGAGTTAAGAGACATTTTTAAATAATCCTCTTGCTCTAATTTAAGTAAACCACTTAATAAATTGATGTTTTCAATATTATTCATTAAATTCAGATATTTCTGGGTCACTATTGTAGCTTCAAACCTGTATCACTTCAAGGAGTGAAAAATAAGATTCTGATTCCCATTGCACTGAAAGAAAAATATGATTCTTTCCTAAAGTTTCCTTAGAGAAACAGAGGTTATCGTTCTACCTACATTGCATAGTAAAGCTTCCCAAAATTCCTGACTTCCTTATTCAAGTGCATGGGATACTTGTGTATGTGATAATGATGTTATTAGTAACATTATTATTATTATTAATCATTATCAGAAATAACACTCAGCACACCCTTTATTCTTAGGACATGAAAAAGTCTGCTTCTCAGTCTCCCTCCTTCAGGTAGGATCATGTAACTAGTTTTAGACACTGTCATGTGAGCAAATATGACTTGTGCCACTTCCAAGTTCCTGCAATTAAATTCTGGTGGTGCCTCCTAAACACATTTCAGTTTCCCTACCTGGTCCTGGTCCTTGAAAACCTGGTATTGGGCTGTGAGTATATGAGAAAGCATGAATCCCAAAGTTGTGAGAAGGCGGGGGGGGGGGGGGGGGAATTGCCCACTGATTTTGCAAGGTGCAAAAATAAACTTTGGTTTTGTTAAGATGCTTAAGCTTAATCTGATTTGTTTACAGCAACATAAACCCATTCTATCTTGGTTTATTCAGTGAGAGATGCATATTGAACCTAAGCAAAGAAACTGGAATTCTTTTCATATCAAGTTTAGAGTCCCTAGAAGACTCGGGTTCTTGATGCCCTTTGCAGACTCCAAAGGGCTCCCCAGAGCCTGTTTTATTCCAGTCTCTGTGAGTAAATTTATTGGCTAACTGCTTGGTATCTCTGCATCTCTGCTTCCTCATATGAAATGGAAATATTAATAGTGCCTGCTTTGCAGGATGGCTATGAGGACTAAAGTGATAAAACCTGTAAGAATTCATTCTAAAGATAAAACACACACCTATATGCAAAGAAGTATTTTCCCTGCCCTGGTTTTCCTTTGGTTTTGGTTTTGGTTTTTTTTTTTTTTTTAACAGTACCAGGGACTGGATCCAGGCCTCACAGATGCACACCAAGCACCCTCCTGGTGAGTTCTAGGTCTGCCCTTCTTATTTTCTGTGAGAGTAAAGGTCCAGGAATAACCAAAGAGTGCTAAAATAAAAATGGCTTCTTGTTGTTTTTCAGACTTTTGTCAAGGATGGGATCCATATTCAGTAATACTCACCAGAATAAGTTATACATACCCACTGTACTAAAAGGAAAGTGTTTTAAGAAATTGATGCCACATCCTGATATCTGGCGCCTATAAATGCTACATTATAGGAGCTAAAAGGGGGGTTTTACCAATGTGACTACATGAAGGTTCTTGAGATCAAAAGGTTATCTGGGACCTCTGGGTGGTCAGCCTAGTCATAATCATCCTTATGAGTGGCCTGAGAATCTGGACTTTAGCATGGGATTAGGGCAATGATAAAGACTGGCTGTTGTTTCATTTCATTAGGTGATCAGAGAAAGCTTTTCTGAGGAGGTGACACTCAAGAAGAGTTTTTTTTTCTTTTAGGCCACACCCAGTGACACTCAAGAGTTACTCCTGGATCTACCCTCAGAAATTACTCCTGGTAAACTTGGGGGATCATATGGGATTCTGGGGAATCAAACCTGGGTCAGCGACATGCAAGGCAAACACCTTACCCATTGTGCTATTGTTCTGGCCCCTCAAGCAGAGTATTAAGAGGTAGAAAGGAGTCGGCAATAGATGGGTACTGAGAGACCAGACACACTCAAGAGCTGCTGGATCTAGGTTTGATTTATTCACAGTTCTTTCATATCAATGGTAGGAACTTGCAGTTAGTCAAGCCAAAAATGACATGATTTTTAGCCACAGGGTTAAACATTATGTGTCATCACAACCATTAGACAGCCATCTAGACATTCTATGTATTCTATAAATTCTTTGCACTATTATCATCAGTTTCATTTACCCTAAACATAAATCAAAAAATACTATTCTCTTCCTCATGGATATCATTTTTACTAGCAAACTATTAATCAACAAATTACAAGCCCATCATCTATTAACAAACTATTGTAAAAAGGGAGCAGATGTAAGTCTTAAAAGATCAAATGTTCTTGTAGCCTACCTGTTACTAAGTAATGGGCAAAAAAATATTATGGTATACTCTACAGGGGTCTCAAACTCGTGGCCCGCGGGCCGTTTGCGGCCCTCCGTACAACATTTTGTGGCCCTGCCCTAGAGGAATCTTTTTTTGTTTTGTTTTGTTTTAGTTGTTTTGGTCACACACCCCAATGTTCAAGGCTTACTACTGACTTTGCACTCAAGGATCACCCCGACTTTGCCTCCTGCGGCCCCCAGGTAAAATGAGTTTGAGACCCTTGCCTAACAGCTTGGGAAAGGCAGCAAAAATTATTATCGTATGTTTCTGGCTAAAAGACCAAATATTCTCTTAAGCTATATGTTACTAAGTAATGGGCCAAAAAAAATATTATGGTATACTCTACAAGCTTGAGAAAGGCAATAAAAAATATTATTGTATATTCTTCCAGCTTGGGAAAGGAAGCTTAGGGTAAGTAGGGTGTGTTCCAGCAATTCTTGCCTAACTGCAAGGGGCAAAAGCACATGTTTCCATTTACTTGGCATTGTTAAATCTCATTATGCATTAATGTTTAATAAGCTTGTTGTTGCTATCTTACCAAGTGCTAATCTAGTGCACAACAAGCCTTTTCTCAGCATTGACTGCCAGAAATGCACCCTCTTTTCAAAAGGGAAGGCTAGGCCTTAACCATAGCAGCCCTGCTGGTAATCAGCTAGCATGCTGTAGGCCGGAGGATGTGGCACAATTGTCTTTGTTTTATCTTGTATTTTCCTTTTTTCACTTGAGGTACTTTAATTTACAACACTGTTAAATTATGTGCAAATTATGTGCAAAATTCCAGTACCACAATCATCACCAGTGTACCTACCTCCCTTCAATCTCACTTTCAACCCCATCACCACCACAAACTGACTTACCACTCAATTTTGTGGATCAACTCTCCCATTGTGTCATCTTTGTTGCTGCCTTGTTATGTATCTTTAAGTCCACAGATAAGAGAGATCTTTCTGTGTTTATGCCATTCCTTCTTTATTCCATAATATCTTCTAATTTCATTCTTTTTTTTTTTTTTTTTTTTTTTTGGTTTTTGGGCCACACCCGTTTGATGCTCAGGGGTTACTCCTGGCTATGTGCTCAGAAATCGCCCCTGGCTTGGGGGGACCATATGGGACGCCGGGGGATCGAACCGCGGTCCTTCCTTGGCTAGCGCTTGCAAGGCAGACACCTTACCTCCAGCGCCACCTACCCGGCCCCTAATTTCATTCTTATGGTGGCAAATTGTATGATCATATTCTTTCTTAGTTCTGCATAGTATTCCACTGTATAGAGATACTACAATTTCTGATCCACTTATCTATTGTTAGGAATGGGTGGTGTTTCCATATCTTGTACTATTGTACTAAATGTGTTAATGAACAAAAGATGTGTATTTATTCTTTTAACTTAATTTTTTTGTGTTTGGAGGATAGATGCCAAGAAGTAGTATTGCTGGGTTTTATAGATGAGGTTTTCTTTCTTATCACAACCCTACCAACATTGGATAGACTTTTTGAAATATTCCATTCTCACTGATGTGAGATGATAGCTCAATGCTGTTTTTATTTGAATTTCCCTAACCATGAGTGACAAGTATTGTCTATTTGTTTGTCTTATTTGGGAAAGTGTCTGTTCATCTCCTCACATCTTTTTTGCCAGGGTCATTGGATTTTTGAGTTGCAAACTTTTGTAAGAGTTTTATAGATCTTGTACATTAGCCCTTTATCTGATATGTTATGTAAAAATATTTTCTCCCATTCAGTAAGATGTAAGATGTCTTTTGTTGTCTTTTCTTTTATTTATTTTTAAATTACTTTCTCTAAACACCATGGTTACAAGATTGTACTTAATACAGTTGGTTTTTAATGGGGTCAGACTAGAATATCCAGTGACAAACCCCCAAATATATGGTCAATCAATTTTTGAGAAAGGTATCAACAATGTGAAATGGAATAAAGACAGCCTATTCAAAAACTGGTGTTGGGACAATTAGATAATCACATGTATGAAATTAAAGCTGGATCCATATTTCACTCCTTACTCAAAAGTCAATTCAAAGTGGATCAAAGACATTGAAATTGGACCTGAATCCATAAAGTATGCTGAGGAAAATGTAAGCAGAACACTCCAAGACTTAGACCTCAAAGGAGTCTTCTATGATAGAATGCCAATAGCAAGAGCTATAGAATCAAATCTGAATAAATGAAACTACATCAAAATATAAAGTTTCTGTATGGCCAAAAAAACATGGGCTAAGATTAAAAGACACTCAACATCTCAGATAAAGGGTTCATATCTAGAATATACAAAGTACTCACAAAAGGTCAACTCCACAAAACCTAAAAATCCCATTAAAAAATGGAGAAATAAACTTTTCTGAGGAAGACTAGCAGATAGCTAACAGGCACATGAAAAATGCTCATTATCACTTATCATTAGAGAAATTTGTGTTGGTGGGGATGTGGTGAAAAGGGAACTCTCATCCACTGCTAGTGAGAATGCTGCCTGGACCAACCCCTATGGAAAACAGTATGTGAGGTTCTCAGTAAACTCAGAATCAAACATCCATATGACCCAGCAATCCCACTTTTGAGTAGCTTTCTCTAGGACAGAAAAACATTCATCCAAAAGGATCTATGAACACTGCTATTTATCACAACTTAGTACAATAACTAAGAGTTGGAATCAACCTAGATGTACAACAGATGAGTGCATTATGAAAATGTGGTACATATATACAATGGAATACTACATAGCTGTAACAATGCAATCATGCAATTCACTATAACATGGATGGAACTGAAAGATATTAAGTTAACTTTTTTTGGTTTTTGGCCGCACATATGCGCTCAGAAATCGCTCCTGGCTTGGGGGACCATATGGGTCACTGGGAATCAAACCCAGGTTCGTCCTGGTTTAGTCGCATGCAAGGCAAATGCCCTACTGCTGTGCTATCACTCTGGTCTTTATTAAGTTAACTTAAGTAAGTCAAAAGAAAAAATAAATATAAGATGATATCACTTATATGTGATAGAATAACTGCATGAAGAAACGCAGTGGTTTTGGACCAGAGTGATAGCACAGGGGTAGGGTGTTTGCCTTGCACACTGCTGACCTGGATTCAATCCCCAGCATCCCATATGGTCCCCTGAGCCTACCAGGAGCTATTTCTTAGTGAAGAATCATAAATGATCCTTAAGTGCTCCAAAATTTTATGTGCTCCAAACAACCACCCAAAAAAGAAAGAATTGCAATGGTTTAGGTGGGTACTGTCAAGAACACTTGAGGCCCCCAAAATATAATGAGGAGAAGGAAATAAATTAAGTGGAGAAGAAGAAAGGCACATATGAAATGTGCTTAAGGCTTATTCCTAGTTCTGTACTCAGAGATCACTCCTGGAAGTGCTCAGGGGACCACATAGAACAAAGCCCAAATAAATCAAGTGCAAGACAAGCACCCTCCACACTATACATCTCTGGCTCTACCAGGCCTTTTACTGTTGTTATTTGGCTTGGGGGCCACACCTGGCAGTGCTCAGGGGTTACTCCTAGCTCTACAGTCAGGAATTACTCTGGGATGTCCTCAGGGGACCATATGGGGTTCCATGAATCAAACCTCAAAGGCAAAGCATGGGCCCTACCCTTTGTATTATCTCTCTAGGTCTCCCACCCCACCAGATTTGCTTTGTTTAATTTTGTGTACCACACTCAGCAGTGCTCAGAGGTTACTCCTCACTTTACACTTAAGACTTACACCTGACAGGCTCAAAGGAACCATATAGGTTGCCAGGGATTGAAAACAGATTGCTTGCAAAGCTAGAGCCCAACTAGGTGTACTAATCTCTCCACACCCCACCACTACCATCACCTTTTTTTTAATAGAAACTACACTGTTGGTTTTCTTGGTTTTAGACCTTCAAACTCAGACTGGAACTAAATTAGCTCCCTGGGGTCTCCAAGTTTCCTGGCACTCTACAGATATCGGGACTTCTCAGCCTCCATAATCATGTGAGTTAGTTTCTTACAATTATTTGATTGCTTTCCAGTTGATTATCTTTCTTTAAAGAACCTCAAGTAATATAGTGCTCAATAAATGTTCCTTAAATAAATGAATGAACAAGCCACTAAATCGTTTTTTCTAAGGCAAAGTCTCAGAAAGTTAGACTTTCCATTAGAGAATTAAGCTCAAAAATGACTATATAAACAAATAGGATGACATTAAACTAGAAAGATTCTGAGGCCAGAGCCATAGTAAAGCAAATTTGCCCTATATGTGGCAGACCTGGGTTTCGTCCCCAGCACCCCATTTGGTCCCCAGGCACTGCCAGGAGTGATCCCTGAGCACATAGCCAGGAATAAGCCTGGAGCACCACTCAATGTGCCGAGAGAGAGAGAGAGAGAGAGAGAGAGAGAGAGAGAGAGAGAGAGAGAGAGAGAGAGAGAGAGAGAGAGAGAAGAAAGGGGAGAGAGAGGAGAGAAAGGGAGAGAGAGGGGAGAGAGGAGAAAAGAGAGAGGGAGGAGAAAAGAGAAGAGAGAGAGAAGAAGAAAATGAAGCTGTTAAAGAGGCATGCTGTGGTAGGAAGGGGTCACAAACCTGGGGACAGTGGTGGGAAGTTGATACCTGGTAGGACTAGTGCTGGAACACAGTAAGCCTAAACCCCAACTATGAATGACTTAGTAAATCTTAATTTATAAAACAAAGGAAAGAAAAAATGAGATTGGGTCTGGTGAGGAAAGGATGATAATAGTATTTTTCCATGCATGTGACTGGCCCTGGCTCAACCCCACATCCCTGACACTGGTGGTCCTCCAAGCACCACCAGGGATGATGCCCAGAAGGAGTCTCTAAACACTACTGGGTTCTGAGGGAAGGAAGGGAAGAGAAGGGAGAGAAGAAGAAGGGAGGGAACGGGAGGGTAGGGGGGGAAAGGGAAAAGGAAGGAAAGAGAAGGGAAAGGGAAGGAAGAAGAGAAGGGAAGGGAAAGGGAAAGGATAGAAAGAGTGTTATTTACTTGATTTCAAACATTTTGAATCAACTAAGAGAGGTTGGTTTCTAATATTTTTAGTTAATAATAAAGGGAAAGCATCAGGGGACAGAGAATTAGTACAGTGAATAGAGAACTATTTCCCTTGCACACAGCCAATCCAGATTCAATCCCCTGTATCCCATATGGTCCCTTAAACTTCACCAGGAGTGATATATAAGCAGAGTCAGGAGTAAGCTCTTAGCACAGCTGTCTGTGGCCCATAAACCAAAAGGGGGATTATTATTCATAAAACAATCACTTAATCTTCATCTAACAAACTAATTAATCAGTGCTACCTGTGTCTGGACTCCAACGTTATTTGTATCTGTTGCCACCATAAGCAGGGTGCAACCAGGCAGTCAGCTCATGTAGTTTCTTCCAGCAGCTCCCAATGGCAACTGGGCAGATGAGACTATGGACATCCCACCTTTTCCCTGCCTTCTCTGTCAGGGGGTTCTCACAACCACACAAACTCATTTGTCTTGCCTTCGGCATTCTCAGGGGGAGTTTCTGTCAGAGAAGAGAAAAATGAAAAATGTCCTTTTTTCTTTCCTGGATCCACAGGTTTCACATGGATCAATCCCCATCCCCACTGTTGTCATTTTTGATTCTCTAATTCCACTGAGCCCTGTGCTCTTGCTCCTTTAAAAACACCTAGCCACCTTGGCACAAAGCCAGGTTGAATTCCACTTACACTGTGCTCTTTTCCCTGTTGCAATAGCTATTGCTGATTAAAATCTGTCCTTATAACTTTAACTAGTCTAGCTTTGTTTATCTTTGGCACAAGGCACCAAGCTAAAAGGCTCCCATTACTGTATCTCTTGAGCCTCAAGAGAACCCTCTGAGATGGAATCTATTGACACAAATGGGAAGCCAGGGGGCTGAAAATTCATTTACAAAAGACCACAGAGCTCAGAAAGAGCATAGTTCTACAGCAAGCTTCCTGCTGTTGTTGGTGGGGTGCCTCTTAGCGGGAGGAAGTAGCCCCAATAGAGAGAGTTACCATGTGGAGGCTTCGCCCACCATGGCCTTGCTGGTTAGTGAACAAAGATATCAGGATTCATAAAAGTCTTCGCAAGTGCTGTGAAGATATCTCAAAGGATTGGACTACATGCTTTGCATGCAGGAGTATGATCCCCAGCACAGCCAGGAGTGACCCCAAGTATTAAGCTGGGAGTAGCCCCCTAATTACCACCAGATGTTGCCCCAAGGCAAAACAAAAAATATGCATGGATTCTTGCCCTGTTTAGACATTAAAACCCTGTAAAGGGCCAGAGGGATAGCACAGTGGTAGGGCATTTACCTTGCATGCAGCCAATCCGGGAGATCGATTCTCAGCAACCATATGGTCCCCCAGCCTGCCAGGGGTGATTTCTGAGTGCAGCCAGGAATGACTCCTGAGCACTGCTGGGTTTGGCCCAACAACCAATCAATCAATTAATTAATAAATAAATAAAGTTTAAAAAAGAATAAAATAAAATAAAACCCTTGTAAAGACTCAGTGACATCAGCCATCAAGCTGCACCTTGATCTGAGAAATGGATTCTATCACCTAAAGTTGTGTTTCTCAAGTTGATGCTCTTTGCAAAAAAAAGAAAAAAGAAAAAAAGAAAATCAATACCACTCTTTACCCATGTTCTTTTCTAAGGTAAGTGTTCTGCCCCAAGCACATATATTGCCCACACATGTGCTGCCTGGTTACAAGGTGCCCTGTGAGGGTAAATTCTGGGGCTCGATGGTTGGCTGGTTTCCTAAAAATTGTCTGCTGCTGCCTACAGCTTGCTTTACTCTGCCTGCATTTCTCAGTATTTGCCGTGTTTGTATTCGTGCTGACCCTGAAATAGACTGGTTGACAGCAATGAGTGGCACACAAGAAACAGTGAGAGTCAAAGGAAAAGGTGCATTTCAGCCAGAGGATGTTGAGCAGCCTCATGGATTTTACTGAGCCAGCCAAGCTTATAGCTTCTCTGCTGCTTTTCCTGCCACTTATGTTAGCCAGAGTTTAACATAAATCACCCAAAGGTCAGGGTTAACATAATAAAGGGTACTTGTGCTAATTAACTCAGAAAAGGTAAAAAGAAAAAAGTTATTTTTACAGGTATATGACAAAAGTGCCCAAGCACAAGTAGCCTGCATCTCCCCTCTTGAGATGTAGACTTTAAAGCTGAAATGGAATGTGAACTGAGGCTCTTTCTACTCTAGAAAAGCCCACATTCACTTGAACACATTTCTCTCTCTCTGTCTCTGTCTCACTCTCTCTCTCCTCTTCTCTATCTGTCTCTTTTTCCCTTCCTTCCTTCCCTTTCTCCCCTCCCTCTCACTCTCCTTTAGAATTTTCAAATAAAACCTGTTTTATGTGGTTTTTTTTTCCAGAATAAGACAAATAGTGATGTAGTAGTTGTGCTTAGGAAGTAGGAGAGTGGAAAGGAAAACAGAAGCATATTCAAAAAACTACATGGGCTTCTCCAGAGAGAACAAGAGCTCCTACTGGCTTTGGGGAAGGATATAGGGTTTTCCCTATATTGCCTTGGAGTTCTGTGCAGGTAAGAGTCATATCAAATAGATGAAATATAGCCAGAGTGATAGGACACTGAGTAAGGTATTTGCCATGCACAGTTGACCCAGGTTTGGTCCCCAGTGTCCCATATGGTACCCCCCCAAGCACCTCCAGGAATAATTCCTGAGTGCAAAGAGCAAAGCCAGGAGTAACCCTATGCATCACTGGATATTGTCCAAAAAGATATATACATACATATATATATACATATAGCTTTATATACATGCATATATATATATACATATAAAATAACCAGTGCTCAAGGGGATGATGTTGAAAAAAGAACCCATTATTCATTGTTGGTTTTTCCATACCTGCCTTACTCTATGCAGCCTGCTCCCAAAAAAACCTTTTGGTTCAGAAAAAGACATTCTAATTCTAAAGAACATCTCCCTTGCCCCCAAGTTCAAACCATAAGAAAACAGCTGGCCTAGCTGCAGCAACAGGAGGTTATGCTGAAGAATACAGGAAGTTATTCTGAGACCAGGACAGAGGTTTGCAGAGAGCCAGCTTTTCCCTTTCAGCAGCTGCATCCCTTCTCTTGAGACCTCTGCAGAAGTTCTGCTCCTCTGCTTCTCCAGCTATCTACTCTGACCCTGACATCCAGCCACCACAGTGATTTTTCTGGTACCTTTGGGGCTTTGTGTGAAATCAGTTTAGGCAGCAGAATAAATGAAGGGCTCCCAACAGCTATTATCAGGAAGAATTTATTTTGCCTTCTTTCTGTGTGACTAGAAATATATTCTCAGGCTCCTGTGAAATCTGGTGCGCAAAGAGCGGCTCTAAAGAAAGGCACAGTGCATTGAAGGATCTGACCATTGAAGAATAGGTTGAGGAAGGAGTGCATCCTCAGGGTGTGAAGACTCAGAAATGAATCTTCAAATACCACCTGATCCCTCTGGGATTTGGCTTGTATCCCTTGAAAATGTTTCTAGTGGAACTGGATCAATAGCATAGTAGTAGAGCATTTGCATTGCACATGGCCAACCTTAGTTAAATCCCTGCTACCCCATATGGTTCCCTAAATACCAGTAGAAATTTCATTCTTGAAGACAGAGAGCAAAACAGGAGTAAAACCTAAATACAGCTAGGTGTGGCCCAAAATAAAACAAAAATTTTAAAAAGAAAGAAAATGTCTCCAACATTATCTTTATATTGTATTTTCTTTATTTTTATTTTAGGTATTGAAATTCAATTGTTTTGCTTTGTTATGTTTTGCTTTATTTTTCAAGTTTAACTTCTATGCATTTTAGTCTTGGAAAATAATTTCAAGTTTGGGAGAGGTTTTTCTTCTAATGCAAATTGGTTTTGATTTGGAAAGAACTGAGCTGGGGGTTGGGGTGGAGCTTCTAATCTTAATGACCACATTTGCATATCAATGGCCTCTCACTTCATTTGCTGCTGCCTTGGCCACCCTCTGAGCTTAGATGGCTCAAGATGGAATGGAAATATGGGGGAAATGCTAGTCCTTCCTTTTCAAAAAGGTTAAATATAGGAACTACTTTGAAATAAAAAAAATATTTCCCATGGACTTTTGAAGTCAAACGGAGCAGATAAAATAGATAATATTTTATCAAACTTACCAAGTCTGTAAGTGAGTCTGAAATGAATTCTTTTAGCTTTGCATGAGCACACATGCCCTTTGGAATACTCAGAAGGCCTCCTACAGGCCCGTCAGCATCCCCAGATATTTATGGAGTGCTTGCTTTATGTCACATACTGTGCTCCATTAGAGGCAACCAATAAGAAATAGACAGATATGGGCACTGGCCTTTGAAGCTTGGCAATGGGGATGCTAGATCTTTGGCTTTGTTTTTGTTTGGGGGCTAAACCCAGTTATATACAGGGCTTACTCCTGACTCTGTACAGGCTTGAGGAACCATATAGGATGCCAGGGATTGAATCTAGGTCAGTAGTGTTTAAGGCAAGTACCTTACCCACTATCCCTTTTGCCCCAAGGGTGCTAGGTCTTAAGGAAGCATTGACCAGCTATAGAGCTACAATTTTTAATAAGGAACTGAAAGTAAAAACACTAAACTCTTAGATGGCTTTGCAATAAGGAGGAATTGTCCCTGAGAGAAGGAACTAATGAGCCATGATGTGAAAGAAGAATACAGACAAGAACACATGTGGGTGCCATTTGAGGTAGGGGAGACAAAAGAAGACTTGTGTAGAGTTTAATAGGCTGAAACAGGGGACAGGAACGTAGCTGCTGAGCAGAGTTGGAAGAACAATGGAAGTTTGGGATAGAGGCCAAGAGCCTTATAAAGATTAGGGTCTTATTCCAAAGGAACACAAATATGCATCGTATGAGCAAATATATATTTTTTAAAAATAACCATGCCAGGTGAAGAGCAACTTCTCCATTCTGCAAGTGGAAAACCCAAAAGAACTGGGTAGGAGAAGAGCTTGGATTCCAGGGGTAGTCAAAGAGGAAAGATTAAATGTATCTGACAATGGTTTAACTAGAGAAGAGACTAGAGAAGTGGATGGACTGACTATTGGGTGATTGGCAAGAGAAGCATCCAGAATGTTGCCAAGGCTTAAAGTTCCTAGAACAAAATGGGGAATGGCACTGTTCATGGCAAAGTAGAACCCAATATATAGAGTCTGACTCTAATAATGATGAAACGATCAGAAAAATTCAGACCAGGGCAGCATACAAGACATTATTTTTGACTCCTTCAACATTATCAGTGCCATAAAAGTTTTTTTAATTATGAGGTAAATCATAAATCTATTTAGATTAAAGGAGACCAAGGAAACATAGTAATCAAATATAACATGTGGCTCTTGATTAGAACATCAGTGTAGGAGCCAAAAAGGAAACACAGTGGGTAGGGCACTTGCCTTGCATGCAGTCAACCACATGATCCTCCAAATCCCACCAGGAGTGATCCCAGATCATAAAGCCAGGAGAAAGCCCTGAGTACAGCTAGGTCAGGCCCAAAGGCTAAAAAATAAGAAAAGAAAGAAAAAGAAACTCAGTTTCAAATTTAAAAATTGGGCCAGACTGATAGTACAATAGATAGAATGCTTGCCTTGCACACAGTCAACCTGGGTTCAATCCTCAGCATCCCTTATGGTCCCACAAACCCACTAGGATTAATTTCTGTGCTCTGAGCCAACAGTAAGAACTGAGCACCACTGGTGTGGCTCAAAATTAAACAAACAAACAAAATGTTAAACTAAAAAGAATCCCAGGACAACTTAGGGACTGGAAGCATATACCTTGCAAGTATGAGGCCTTTAATTTAGTCCATAATACTGTCCCATCAATCCTGCTTTCTGTTACCTCCAACACTATAGCAGAGTAAGATCTGTGGCACAGTGCCCAGCATGTCCCAGCGTCTCAACACCCCAAACACCCACCCCCAGCAAGCACCACAACTAAAGGTTGAGGGGGGCCTCTACACATGGACAATAAGTGAGTGTGGCCCTGATGAGCTTGTGTGAGGCACTATCACTTAATTATGCAATCAAGTGCCACCACCTAATGTCCAAGAACCAAATCCAGAGATACACGATGGCCACCTTGCATTACAGCTAAATATGTGAGTGTGACAAGCAAAAGTGTTTGGCCACCTAGTCATCATAACAGCAGTAACAAAGGAAGGGAGAAAACTTTTAACTAAGGATCAAAATTACAAAAAAACATTTTGGGAAAACTCAAATTTGGACTATTAGATATCAATGATCAGTGCTATGTTTCTTGGATGATACAAGAGTTTTGTAAAAGATTGTCTTGGTTCTAGGAAGGCTTGGAGAAAATATTTAGGATTGATATGATAAAAATGACTTAGAAAAATTATTATACATGGATTAAAAATGAAGAAAAGAGGTCAAAAAGATAGTACAAGGCTTTTTTCTTGCCTTTCAGGGGACCAACTCAGTTCAATCCCCAGCATCCTCAGAATGAACCCTGAGCAGTGACAGGTAGTGGCCTCAAGAGAAAAATATAAATAAAACAAATATTAGATAAATTTTAAATAGAAGCTGAAAGCAAAAGATATATAAGTATCTTGTATATTTTTTAAGCTTTGAATCTCTCAAGTTAAATAATCATAGAAATCTCAATGGCTGGATTTGGAGAGATAGTACAAGAAAGAGAAGAGAAGGGGAGGGAAAAGAATGCCCACTGCCCTCTCGGGATCACTGGTTCTTTAGACTCACAGAAACAGGCAGATGGAACAGTGAGAACACTTTCAGGTGCAGTAAGAAAACAAATCCTGACAGTCAAAGGAACAAGCACATGAGTGAGGTCCACAACCCTTCATTGCTCTCCTGGTTGAGCTCAAGTGCTTTGTTCACCAGCCAGCACACTGACTTGTGACTCGGAGTTCTAACAACCAAAGACAATCACCAGCTTCTGTGTCCAGAATTTTCCCTGGGGTTGATTCACCACCAAGACACATTCGATTGACTTGTAAGGCCTTGCAGCTCCTCTCTTCTCCCAGGTCCAACTATTTTACATAACTCGAAGTCCTGCCCTCAAACCACACACTGGTCCCCAGTCTGAGTCATCTCACTGGCCAGGGCATCTAACCACCAGGAAATGCCAAGGATTTATTTTTTGTTTGTTGTGTTTGCCATACCCAGCCATGCTCAAGTTGTGCTCCAGCTCTGCACTCAGGGATCATTACTGGTGGGGCTCAGAGAACCATATGGGATGCAGGGAATCAAACCCAGTTTGGCTGCATGCAAGGCAAGTACCCTACCCACTGTACTATCACTCTGACCCCAACATGACAAAGATTCAGAAGTCAATGCCTCAGGAATCCAGATAGCTTTTATTACACAGAAATAAAACCAAAAAAAATTTTTTTTAGATTTTGAACTTTGATCCAAAATCACAGAAGTCTCTCAAGTGTTTGAATCAAAATCTGCCCAGCTCTAGGGTACAGTGTCTCAGCTCCAGAAGGTCTCCAACAGCACAGTCTGCTTGCATCTTGAATTTATAGAGGACACTGGGAGACTGGAGAGAGAGCCCAAAGGATTAAAGCACATGCTTGGCATGCAAAAGTCCTGGGCTCAAACCCTAGCACCTCACAGTTCCCCAAGCACTATAACAAGAATGGCTTAAAGAAATCAATAAAAGTAAAAAGATCACTGAGACAACATAATTGAAAACATTAGAAAAACATTAGAAAACATTAGAAAAAGCTATATCAGTCAGCTGCAGATAGGAAATATGCAGTTGTGTAAGAGTGAAGTTGAAATAAAAATCTTTCACAATGAGAGATGGTATAGGAGGTAAGGCAATTGTCTTACACTCAGTCAACCCAGATTTGATTCCTGTACCATATATGGTCTCATAAATATCACCTAAGCACAGAGCCAGGAGCAAGCCCTGACACTACTCAGTGTGGCCCAAAAACAACAGCAACCAGAAAAATCACTTAAGTATGTTATTCAGTATTTCCATTTACATTTAGTATGCAAATTCTTTTGAAATTCATAGCCTCTATCCACAATTTCAATCAAATCAGACCCTTCTCACTCAAACTCAAACTGGGAGGATTCTAAGAGCAGTGTGAAAATCACTGTATAATTATGAATTAGAGCCATAATCAGCCCTCTGGCCCCTGGGCCTTCTTCTTCAATAAACTGTGAGACAAAACGACTTACTGTGAATTTGTCTTCAGGGAAAGAGCTCCAAGCACAGAGTGGAGCAAACAGCCTCACTCACAGACCTGTGGAGAAAGTAGAGAGAAATCTTCATGATAAGCCAAAAGAGGAGCTTGTTATCCAGCCAACAGGAGCTATTAAAATACCAGTGTTTTCTCAGTAACTATACAAACAGTAAACAGAAGTAACTAGAATTACTTTCAATATATATATATATTGGTTTTTGGTTTTTGGGTCACACCCGGCAGTGCTCAGGAGTTACTCCTGGCTGTCTGCTCAGAAATAGCTCCTGGCAGGCACGGGGGACCATATGGGACACCGGGATTCGAACCAACCACCTTTGGTCCTGGATCAGCTGCTTACAAAGCAAACGCCGCTGTGCTATCTCTCCGTGCCCACTTTCAAAATATTTAACAAAATGTTTAACAGTTGAGGCCGAGCAATAGCACTATGTGTAGGACTTAGTATTGTGTATACTGTGTGTATTGGCTTGCATGTTCAATCCCTGGTATCCAGGTTCATCTGGGATCCCAGGTGGTTCCCCGAGTCCACTTCGAATGATTCCTGAATGCAGAGCCAGAAGTAAGTCCTGAACACCATCAGGTGTGGTCCAAAACATAAAAATAAATAAATAGATAATAAATAAATAAACAAATAAATAAATAAATAAATAAATAAATAAATAAATAAATAAATAAATAAAAATTTAACAACTGATTCAAGAAGTCACAGATGAGGTTGAACTAATTCCAGTCACTGGCCTTGGAGAAGCAGTTAAATACCTGACAGTATATGCAACAAAAATAGAGGTTTCCTCAAACACAGTAATAATCACCATATACTGGGAAGTATAGCCCAAAACAAAGGGGAGAGAAACAACACAAAGCCCATTATATCATATTATATCACATTATATCATAAAGAAATGAGCAACAACAGAAACAGCAGCATAGAAAGAATAGGTAGGTAATTATCGTTTTACTACAAAGGCCCATAATAATTTACTAGGGATCATATACAGGATTACAAGTAAAGATTACGATGGGAACTTACTGAGTCCGATGGAAACACTTCAAAACATTATATTTGAATGCCTTATCCTTACCACTATTAAAATAACCTCTCAGTTTTTCTGTCCATAGGGGTTCCTGGATACAAAGTGTGAACATACTATGGTGGTACCTCGGTGCCCAGTCACACGATGAGGCACCATACTCTGCTTGAAGCATGAAAATGGCCAGATAAAACTCTTTAACATACCCTTTATCTCTAGATTATGCCTTCTTTTAGGACCTGAAGCACAGGACCAGCCAGATCACAACCGAGACCTACGGATTTTTACCACAGGGCCCAAGCATCAAACCCTTTCAACCAAACTAACATGACCTTGCTCTTATAGCCTCTCTTCTCATTACTTCGTATTTTTGTTGCTTTTGGTGTTTGATTGTTGGTTTGTTTTGTTTTGTCTTGTTTTTCCTATTCTCTCTTCTTGTCTCCCTCTTCTTCCACCTTCTCCTCCTCACTATCATCAACTCAATCTATGTCAAATAAAAACCATATGGTTACCTCCTTTATAGGAAAGGAATGCAGACATATAGGGTGCTGTGGACAAAACTGAAAAGGGTAAACACCTATATAGATAGACCTCACTAACATAATGGTCAGTACTCGAGACACGAAAGCTATACATACCCAAAAGTTTATCTATTAAATGTTTCCTTTCCTTACAAATACTATACTTAGTACTCAGCACACCTCTTGCATTCCACACTTCTCTACATTAATATACACCTAAGATAACTTCTATATGTTTATATGTGTGCAGGAGCACACAGAGACAGAAATTCTCCTTAAGAGACAAACCTAAACCACAAACAACTCATACCTATACCCTATGTAACTCCTCCCATATACTATCCCCTCTCCCTCCTCCAAAAATCCGATTATTCCTTCACCCCTCAATCCCACCCCCAATATCCCCACCACACTCTAACTCTTCACCCTCAGCTCTTAATCCACTGGGCACCAAGAAAGACCTCCTACCACAACGAGCCAGTACCCACTACCCAAGTGAAGAGACACCCACTCAAGCTCTCACCTCATTCCCGGCAAGAAAATAAAACCAACACCCTGACAGACTCATGCAGTGTGGCCCTCCTAATCACCTCTCCCTAATGTAGACTGTGGCTTGATACCGGAACTAGCTCCAAAGGACCCCCACTGCAAGAACTCTACCCAAGACCTCCCTGCCTGGACCCCACACCTCACAAGGAAATCTCAAAAGACAAGGGGAAACCCTATTCTTTCATCATAAGTATAGACCTATATAACACTACCTCTTATCCTGTTTCTCCCCAAATGTAAAGTGATCTCCTGTATCACTTTCTCCCCCTTTTCTTTGTTTTTTTTTCTTTTCTTTTTTATTCTTGTTAGTTTCTTTTGTTTGTTTTGCCTTGTTTCAGTTTTTTAATTGGATTTGATTTGTTTTTGCTTCTTTTGGGTCACTCCTGGCAGCGCTCAGAGGGTGCTCCTGGCTCTATGCTTGGAGAACTTCCCTGGAGGGCACGAGGGACCATTTGGGATGCCAGGTTCTGAGCCACTGCCCTTCTACAGAAAGGACAGATGCCTGATCTCCATGCTATCTCTCCTGGCCCCACTTTATCCCTTTAATTACATCTTTTATTTAATCTTTTTTTTGGGGGGGGGCACACCCGGCGGTGCTCAGGGGTTACTCCTGGCTGTCTGCTCAGAAATAGCTCCTGGCAGGCACAGGGGACCATATGGGACACCGGGATTCGAACCAATCACCTTTGGTCTTGGATCGGCTGCTTGCAAGGCAAACGCCGTTGTGCTATCTCTCCGGGCCCATCTTTTTTTTTTTTAAAGAAACTTTTTTTCCTTTAGATATGTGTGAGCATATATATATTCTTAGTTTTTGTTGGGAGTCTGTTTTCTTTTCTCTCCACCCCCCCCAAATCCACCAACAATATAATGTAGCACCACTTCCTCCTGCAAAGACATGTTAAACAAAGGGGAAATTGTACGTATAAAAACAAGCTCTTATCTACTAGGGATAAGAACTCATACTGGTTTACAACACAGGGACATCTCCCACCCTGAATGTATGTCATGTGGAAACAACTTAGGCTCCCGGGAACTAGACACTGACCATTCAGCCTTAACTCCTGGATCCCAGACATAGATACGACAGAGTTCTCCACAACAGCTCAAGGAACCAAATCCCCTCCAGGGCATTTACAATGCTGCTCTGACACCAACATGAGCCAGTTTTAAATTGATAACCTGACAAGGAGGAAATGGGAACAACTTGATCTAAGAGCAAGTTGTCCTCCCTCATCAGCTATCGATAAGTCAAAATCAGAAAACAGGTCACCCTTTGATACGTGCAAAAGCCAAGATCGCTATATACTGCTTGTTGCAGCCAAAACTGGACAGTATGCATCCAGGGACCAACAACAACAACAACAGCAACAAAAAGCTCTAGCCTAGCTTTTGGTCTACGATCTGTTCAACAAACACGATCTCCAACTCCAGAGGTCTGACTGAGACAACTGCAACTGAACGGGTCTTCCGGAAACATAACGAAAGACTTTATCTCAGGCTCCAGTCTAGGAGCAACATAATGACCAAGAACAACTACAGAAGATGGATTAAAACGACACTGAAGAAACATAACTGCTAGAACCACAAAGAAAGACTTTCATAAACTCCATTCCCTGAGCTGCACAGCCACCAAGACCTCTAGAAACAGAGGTCTGATTTTACCATTCAAGACAAAGTAGAAGTCTTCCACACACCACAAAAGCAGCAAGGGGAGAGTAAATGATCATGCAAGAAGTCTAGAGTTAATCCCATGACAGTATACTTCAGGGGTGGAGAAACCCTGTATCTCCTAGGGCAAGGGAATTTCCTCTACAATATCCCCAATAGTTACTGTGCCTATGCAGGGGGATAAAGAAAAGGAGAAAGAAAAAAAAAAGCACAAAACAATCATTTCTCCACATGTTTATTTATCGATTGATCAATTTTTTTGACATCTTTATTTTGGTGTGGAGATTACGGTTGCTGTCTCCAATATTATTTTATTTTATTTTGTCTTGTCTTTCTCTTTCTTTTTGCAGTCGAGCATGATTTGATTTCAGAACCGAGACTATTGTGTGGTGCCTGTCTTTATTGCTGTAGTGCTCACTGGTTATTTAATTCGATATTTTTTTCTGTATTGTTATGGTATTTCAATTACCTTTTTCACATCCTCTCTCAAACTGAGGTTGGAAGCCTCTAGAGGGACTCAGCCCATTTTCAGCGTATTTGACTTTTGACTTCTTTTTTTTCCTCTTATTTTGTACCCCATTCTATTGCTTTTCTTGCCTTCAAACAAAACCACATACCTCGATTTTTCTAGCTCTGCCTCTTAAATAGAGGGGGAAACAAGGGAGGGTTCCAGGACCAAGCAGATATGTGATCACTAATAGTAAGCCAGACAAAGAGGGGTCCACCTACTCTAGCAGCCCGGGGGGTGATGGTGGGGTATATGGGTTGTAGAAAGGGAACTGGAATGGGGGGAGGATATAGTTGGTGATGGGTATTCCCCTGACTCAATGTTAATATGTACCTAAAATACTACTGTGAAAGATATGTAAGCCATTATGGAAAAACATGTGTTTTTAATCAGAAACTTGCTTTGACTTATTGTATTAATGTATTATTAATGTATTGTTATATCAATTATATTATGTTATGTTATGTCACTATATTATGTTAGTTAGTTTACCTCATTATGTTAATCAATTTTGTCTCTTGAATAAATTCTTACAATAAAAAAGAAAAAAATTTAAAAAAATAGAGGTTTCTCTCCCCTAAAACACCCAGTGCACTCCCTAGAGGGAAACACTGTTCATTAGAACATACTCCAGAAATACTTGATGCATTTACCAGTATGTATCTCTGTATGTAGACACATATGTGTCTACATATACATACATGTGTATATCTGTATATATATATATGAGTTGAACTATGCAAATAAAATATATATAGTGCTTTATTTTATAGGTCACTACTATCTAAAATGTCCTTATTGTAGTAGCCTGCTTTTTTCTTTTAACAGCATATCTTGGACATCTTTGTGCAGCTATACTAGTAGAGCCGCCCTGTTTTGTGAAGCTGTAACAATAAAGCTCAAAAGTATGGTTTGAGGGGGGCAGAGCAATAGCACAGTGGTAAGGCACTTGCCTTGCATACAGCCAACACAGGACAAACCCCGGTTCTAATCCCGGCATCCCATATGATCCCCTGAGCCTGCCAGGAGCGATTTCTGAGCTCAGAGCTAGGTGTGAACCAAAAACAAACAAAAAACCAAAAAAGTATGGTTTGAGCATTATTGTTCATCAAGAAACTGTGTGTTCTGGTCAGAGAAAGGTAGGGAGAACTTGCACCAGGATGCAAATCAACTTTTTATAACCCCAATATTTGTCTCAATCTTACTTCATATATATGCTTAGATGTGTGTATACACATATTTTATCATCTAAGACTTTCTTAATAAAGTCATTGATGTACTTTCTAACTCAGGGCCCTCATCTTGGGACATATCAATAAGTAACAGCAGGGCACCTACTTTGAACAGAGCCACCAAAAAGTATGTACACCTTAAATTACTCCTTCTGAGTTCTTGGTTCCTACAAGTGACATTCTCATATACAAACATCCTTATGCATGTGGGAGCACAATTTTCTAGCATAGAATCTTAAGAGTAGAACAGGGCTGTGCCACTGAAAAAAATATTGTGCCAGATAATGGAGTCAGTGCTTAGAAGGGTCCTCAGAGATAATTAGTCCAACTCATACATTTCACCAGTGAGAAAAGAAAACCACAAAGGTAAAACATTCCAGATCAAATGAGTCACTGGAAGAAATGGGACTGGTCCTAGCTTCTCTACAAGATACTCTGAAACCATGGAGTGATGAGATGATACCAGTACATAACTAGATAGACAGGCAGGCAGGCAGGCAGACAGACAGACAGACAGACAGACAGACAGACAGACAGACAGCCAGACAGACAGACAGACAGATAGATAGATAGATAGATAGATAGATAGATAGATAGATAGATAGATAGATAGATAGATCAGATAGATCAGATAGATAGATCAGATAGATAGATCAGATAGATTAAATAGATAATGTGTTTGGGCCACAATCGGTGGTGCTCAAGATTATTCCTGACTCTGTGCTCAGAAATCACTCCTGGCAGGATTGAGGAACCATATGGAATGCCAAGGATTGGACCCAGGCTGGTCCATTCTTTCTGATGTGCGCAATTTTTCTTTTTACTTATTTTTACTTATTCCTACTTGGCCCTTTTAACTTCTGAGATTCTGCTATTCTGGTTCTCCTTTTCAATCTGTGCCTTGTTCTTTGAGTGTGTGTGTGTGTGTGTGTGTGTGTGTGTGTGTGTGTGTGTGTGTGTGTGTGTGTGTGTGTGAAAACTTTATCTCTGTCCTTTTTCTTCACACTGCTCTGTCTTCTGTCCTTTCAATTCTTCACTTGCCTTTGATTTCTTTTTTTTGGGGGGAGGGGTCACACCCGGAGGTGCTCAGGGGTTATTCCTGGCTGTCTGCTCAGAAATAGCTCCTGGCAGGCACAGGGGACCATATGGGAGGCCGGGATTCGAACCAACCACCTTTGGTCCTGGATCGGCTGCTTGTAAGGCAAACGCTGCTGTGCTATCTCTCCGGACCCTTGATTTCTTTTCAATCTTCCTCCTTCTCTGACCAGAGATCATGATCACTTAACTCTTCTGGGGTCCAAGTGATTTATATATTCTTTTTTTTTTTTTTTTTTTTTGGTTTTTGGGCCACACCCTGCGGTGCTCAGGGGTTATTCCTGGCTGTCTGCTCAGAAATAGCTCCTGGCAGGCACGGGGGACCATATGGGACACCGGAATTCGAACCAACCACCTTTGGTCCTGGATCGGCTGCTTGCAAGGCAAACGCCGCTGTGCTATCTCTCCGGGCCCGATTTATATATTCTTAATATATCTTAGCCAATGCAACTGCTTCCTTCCTCACCCAGGGATAACTAAATTAGTTTGCTTCAAAGATCCCTTCCCACATCTTCCTATGAATTCCATAATATCCTGTGAATCTAGGACTTAGATTTTCCACAGTTCAGGAAATATCATTTAATATACCGAGTTAAGGGGCCAAGTGATAGCACAGAGGGTAGGGTGTTTTGCCTTGCATGAGAATGAGAATGAGAACAAGCAGTGCTGGTGGGGATGTGGAGAGAATAGAACTCTTATCCACTGCTGTGGGAATACCGTCTAGTCCAACCTTTATGGAAAGTGATATGGAAATTCCTCCAAAACCTGGAAATTGAGCTCCCATATGATCCAGCTATACCACTCCTAGGGATATACCCTAGGAACACAAAAATACAATACAAAAATCCCTTCCTCACACCTATATTTATTGCTGCACTATTTACAATAGCTAGACTCTGGAAACAACCAAGATGTCCTTCAGCAGATGAAAGGCTAAAGAAACTGTAATACATATATTATGCAGCCATCAGGAGAGGTGAAGTCATGCAATTCTCCTATACATGGGAGTACATGGAATCTATTATGCTGAGTGAAATAAGTCAGAGGAAGAGAGATAGACACAAAGAGACAAAGAGAGGAGGGCTGAAAGGTCCAGCTCATGACATGAAGCTAATCACAAAGAGTAGTGAGTGAAGTTAGAGAAATAACTACACTGAGAACTATCATAACAATGTGAATGAATGAGGGAAGAGGAAAGCCTGTCTAGAGTACAAGTTGGGGTGGGGTGGGTAGAAGGGAGACTTGGGACATTGGTGGTGGGAATGTTGCACCAGTGAAGGGGGGTGTTCTTTACATGACTGAAACCCAACTACAATAATATTTGTAATCAAGGTGTTTAAATAAAGATATTAATATAAAAAACGTAAAAAAATATTCAGAGCATAAAATTCTGCCAGGGGCTCAAATGAGATGAGGACTTTCAAATATGCTAGGATGTGGTTTGTATTTGACAACTCAGGAGCCACCTACAACCTCACTGGGAATCGCTGCAGTAAAACTGCAATTGCAGAATCCAAACTAGTGGATTCAGAAGGGAAGTGATGTAATGAACCATTGGGTGAAGATGATTTTTGGACTGAATAGCAAGAGTAGCAAAGAGAAAGGGGACCAGGGAGGTGTCAGTTGAGGGTACAAGGGAATATGTCTTAGAAAAAATTATTCAAATTTTGCATGATAGGCAGGCATTCACTCCAAAGGCCAAAAGAGACTGGAGAGAAAATTTGGGGGGCTCCTATACCAGCCCCAGTGGAGTCACAGTTGTCTGGAAATTTGGATAAATTATCCACAATTTGGGTTGGAGAGAGAGTACAGAGGGAAAGGTGTTTGTCTTGCACTTGGTTGACCTGGATTCAATCTCTGGCATTCCATATGATCTCCTAAGCATCACTAGAAGTAATTCTTGAGTTCAGAGGCAGTAGTAAGCCCAAAGCATCACTGGGTGTGGCAAAAGAAAGCTAGAAAGAAAAAAAAAATAAAGAAAAGAATTATCCATAGTAACAGACTGCTGCACCTTTACCATTCAGGGGATGGATGCATGGGTATGATAATAACAATAGTTTCCATTACTAGAGAGCTTATTTATGCAAAGCTAAGAGCTTTACATAAATTATCTCATTTAATCCTCACAACTCTTTAAGGCAGGTCTTATTATTTTCTTCCCTTTGAGATATTATGAAACCTGAGGCACACAGAGCTTAATTAGTCTGCTACAGGTTATCTGGCCAGTAGGAGAGTCAAACTCAAGTTCATCTTACTCCAGCACTGATGCTCTATTACTGGAACCCCACCACACTGAACTCTATGAATCACAAATATCAGGATCACAGGAGCGTTTGAAATCTACAAGTCCCTATGTTCCACAAAAGATCTATTGACTGAATCTATGAAGGTTGAGCTCAGTATCAAGCTCCACAAAAAAGTCCATTTACGACATGGAAATTTTAACATAAAATATTTACTTCCTAACAGTTTAAGCTGCCTGTCTACATTGGAACAACACTCCTCCCAACTTTTAAAAATAGCTTAGATTGGAGCCAGAGAGATAGTATAGTGACAGGTACCGCATATGCCTTGCACGTGGCTGACATGGGTTTAATCTCCAGCATCCCATATGGCCCCCTGAGCCTACTAAGAGTGATTCCTAAGTGCAGAGCTAGAAGTAACCCCTGCGCACTGCTGGGTATTTGCTCCCACCCAAAAAATAATAATGCTTAGACTGCCTATTTTATATAAAGTAGTTTCTCAGGCCTTATTCTAGACCTAGCCTAGAATAAAAATTTCTAGGGGAATCTTGGTCACCTGTCTGCTTAGCAAGTTCCCCGGGCCATTCCTCAGAGATTGATAAATATTATTCTGTGGTTCAGCTGTGTGGCTCAAATAGCAGGGTTTGTTCTATAAAGCTACAGAGCTAAACAATTCCCAACTGTAATAAGGTACCCAATAATTAGGGTGGAAAATTCTTGCTGACTGGTCAGTTGACTGGCGCTTCTTTTCACCCTACTGTCTCTTTACCTATAATCTTATGAGAGAAGGGAATAAGGAATTAATCTCCCAGCTGGGTCAACTCTCCTGAAGTAGCATTCCTTTCTAAAAGCAGTATGATATAAGGTTTAAGGTGCTTGCCTTGCATGCAGCCAACTCTGTTTCAATTCCAAGCAATGCATATCATCCCACCAGGATAACCATTGAGCATAGAGTCAGGGATAAGCCCTGAGCATTTCAGGTATGTTCCTTCCAAACTAAAGCGCTTCTAGTAACTCTTCATAATACTTGAGTTTATCATGTATGACCATAACATAAAGAGCCACACCTGGGGCCAGATCCAGCAGGTAGGTACAGCAGGTAGGGCAAATGCCTTGCACATAGACAACCTGAGTTTGATCCCCAGCATCCCATAAGGTTCTCTGAGCCTGCCAGGAGTAATTTCTGAGCACAGAGCCAGGAGTAAGCCTGAGCAATGCAGAGTGTAATCCCCCCCCCCAAAGAAAATAGAGTCACACCTAACTACAAGGAAGATTGGAATTTAAAAAAAATTATATAATTAACACCAGGTCTTTGGCAACCCCAAATAAATCAGAAAACTTCGAAAGAAAAAAAGAATAAATATTTAGAAGCAACTAAGAAGTCAACTATCTTCCTAAGGAGGCCCAAGGATGAGGACTTAAGCTGCCTGATGTTGAAAGGTGAGTGGCACCCCACATATGATGAAATGTGCTGGGGCACTGAGGTTCTATCCTGAGAAACAGAAGGCTCTTTGGGGCTGGAGAGATAGCACAGCGGTAGAGCATTTGCCTTGCATGTGGACCCAGGAGTGACCCGGTTCGATTCCCCGGGGGCGATTTCTGAGTGCAGAGCCAGGAGGACCCCTGAGCTCTACTGAGTGTGGCCAAGAAACCAACCAATCAATCAATGAATCAATCAATAAATAAAGTTAAAAAAAAAAAAAGAAGTGTCCTTTGAGAGCTGACTTTGGTTCAAGGGCTCCCTTTGTTAGTCTAACTATTCAACTATGGGACTTCCTGGGCCACCTGCAACATCTCTACCGCTCTCCTTCACTGGGGGGGTGGGGCTAGTTGCCATTATGACCTTCTCTAGCTCTCTCCTCATTCGCTTTGACTCAGACGTCCCCCTTCATAAAAATCTTTGCACATCTAATTCCCTCTTGGTGTTTAGTTCCTGAAGGATCTGGGCTAATAAAATTGCCAAGGCAATTCACAGTCTCTAGTGCAGATTCAATAATGCCGCTAATACTCATGTAACTCAAGACTGGGCATGCAATAAGGACTCAATAAGTAATAACTGTGTGGTGATAATGGTGCTGGGGAGGTGGAGAAGGAGGAAGTAACACAGCCTTGGAAAGAGAAATTGTTACAGGCTGGGAGACACCTGGACTGAGCCAGATCATTCTGTTTGATCCTTCATAGCTCCAGAATATTTCTATTACAGCAAAATCTGGTTAAAGTCAGCACAAAAGTCAATCTGAAAGGGGTAAAATAGACTCTAGACAGTTGTCATCACAGGGTAATTGAACTGTTATTACTTAGAATCAGTCATTTCAAGTCATTTTTCAACAAGAAGAAAGGGGGAGAAAGCAATAGGGCAGGTCCTGAGACAAAATTGCAGAAAATAAACCCCAAATCCTGAGTAACTCTGGTTCTCATATTGGAAAAATAATGACAGAAATTACTTGTTCTGATGACCTCCAAAGGCTATACCCATGAGAAAGTTTTTGGTGCAGAAGTTAAAGGACATGCAAGTCTTTTATAAAAAGAAGCAAAGCAAGACAAGAATTCCAAGGAGAAACCACAAAGTAGAGAAAAACATCATGAGGACAAAATGTTGGTGTCATCTGCATAAGACATAAAAATGTCCCTATACAAAGTAGGTGATTAACAGATAATAGTATCCAGATAACCATATGACCGTCTTGATGCTGTAGCTCACTGCTCATTCATGAAGAGAGACTTGGGGGCAGAGCAATAGTACAATGAATAGAGCACCTGCCTTGCATGCTGCCAACCCAGGTTCAGAAGCATCATCCCATATGGTTCCTGAGTCTGGCAGGAATGATCCCTGAGTGCAGAGCCAGGCCAGGAGTAATACTTGAGAACGACCAGATGTTGATACCCCCCTAAAAAAGATTTACTCCCTGCCAGACCCTACTTAGAACTCAGGATGCCACAGTGAACAAGAAAGTCGAGGTCCTTGTCCTATCTCTCCTTCTATAGGGATATAACCTTTACAGGTATTTTATAGGAGTTCCTCTACTCTGGGTTCCATGGATAGTGCCTGAACTAGCTACCACATCAAACTTAAAACCAGCCCATTGCTTCTTGCTCTCAAAAATCAGGTTGACAGGCAGGAGCAATAATAAATGAGTGGTTGTGTGTCTTACATAAAACTGACCCAGGTTTGATTCGCAGCATCCCATATGGTCCCCTGAGTCCCACCAAGAGTGATCCCTGAGCACAGAACTAGGAGTAACCATTGAGCACCACTGGGTGTGACCCCCCCAAAAATCAAGTTCATTCATCTATGTAAAATCATGTCTGATGAGGGTTGCTCTTCAAGCGCCAGCAGGCACACCCCAGCCAAGCAGCCTCTAAGCACTGGAATATCCCCCAAATGATCAAAAAAAGCAGGAGACAGGGATCTCCAACACCTTCTTGCAGACTGGTTTCCACTATCTCTAAGGAGATCTCTTCAGTGTGGGCAAATCTCACTAGAAGAAAATATTAAGCATGCAGCAGGGGGAGTTACTCTGTCTGGGAAACTTAGTGTGAACTCCCCATAGCCCTACTCTGCTCAGTTGTACTGTATCATGCAAAGGCTTGCAAAGGGAGGATGGGGCTCAAGGAAACACCTCAACAAAGTCATCTGCATGTGTTCATTCATGGTCAGACTACGAATGTGTGAAAACACATAGAGAAACTTGAACTACTCTGGGGGTCAGGACAAATGTGCTTCTCCTAGAGATCTACTTTGCTTTTCTCGGATAAATTAGGATCCTATTCATTACCTCTCACATTTCCCTCTTCTTTGGCTTTTCAGAAGCCCAGTGTGGGATCAAATAGTAGAGTAAGATACCTGCGTTGCGCATAGTCAATATGGATTCAGTTCCTGGCACCACATACAGTCAGTCCCCTGAGCATTGCCAAGAGTGACCCCTGAGCACAGAGCCAAGAAAAGCCCTGAGCATAGTCAGAAGTCCAAAATAAAATAAAACAACAAACCCACCCAACCCACCCCACCAAAAAAAAAAAGAAGAAGAAGTTCAAGTATCAACCAACCACTTGAGCTGATTGATGTCTATCTTCTTTTTTTTTTTTTTTTTTTTTTTTTTTTTTTTTGTGGTTTTTGGGTCACACCCGGCAGTGCTCAGGGGTTATTCCTGGCTCCAGGCTCAGAAATTGCTCCTGGCAGGCACGGGAGGACCATATATGGGACGCCGGGATTCGAACCGATGACCTCCTGCATGAGAGGCAAACGCCTTACCTCCATGCTATCTCTCCGGCCCCGATGTCTATCTTCTTGAGCTAATGTTATCCTGGAGCTATTTCTTCAAGTTTCTCTTTATTTTCTAAAATTATCTCAGCTTTTTTCATTTTATCCTTTTGTATATTTTGTACTTTCCTAACTTCCTTGAAGCTTTTGTGGATTGAAGTGGAATTTATATGTATCATAAAAATGTTGGCCCAAAGTGGCCGGAGTGATAGGATGTTTGCCTTACACGCGGTAGACCAAGGTTCGATCCCCAACATCCCATATGGTCCCCTGAGCCTGCCAGGAATAATTTCTGAGCTCAGAGCCAGGAGTAACCACTGAACGCTGCCGGATGTGGCCCAAAAACGCCAAAAAACAAAACAAAACAAAACAAAAACTGCTGGTCCAACGGTAGATGACTAGTACCCACCTGCCATCTAGTGGTGAGAATGATAATTGCTTGAAATCTGAATTTTCAACAGGTTTTTTTTTTTTTTTTTTTTTTTTTTTTCAGGAATGTAGGGATTAGACTGGGAGTGGGAGGAAAAGAGAAAAAATAAAAAGACCACTTTGTTTTTCCAGAGAAAGGCACTATTCAGGCTATATTAGATTTCAGGTAGAACAAAGGAGTACATGATTAAATTACTGATATGTAGGGGCTGGAGAAATAGCATGGAGGTAGGGCATTTGCCTTGCATGCAGACGGACAGTAGTTCAAATCCTGGCATCCCATATGGTCCTCCGAGCTTGCCAGGAGCAATTTCTGAGCATAGAGCCTGGAGTAACCCCTGAGTACTGCCAGGTGTGACCAAAAACAAAACAAAACAAAAAAATTTACTGATATGTGAGAATCTAAAAAAAGCTGAAATATAAATATCTGAAGAAAAAATAAAGAAAAAATTACGCTGGTGGAGGTACCTGGTACCCCACTGAAGAGGTATTACACTTGTGTGTGAAGTGGGGCAATCTCAAGAAGAAAATCTGCCACTTTCTCTCTTCACTGTTGGTCACCCAGGAAACAGCTAGAGGATCTGAACTGTGACCCTTACTTTGAAAAATAAAGCAAAATCAGTCCTAGACCCGGCTCAGGCCTTTCAGTATCATTACCTTGCCTCACAGAAAAGAATTTCAGTAGGAGATGAGCAGTGAAGGAAAAAAAAAAAAACAGGTTTTGGGGCTGGAGAGATAGCATGGAGGTAAGGTATTTGCCTTGCATACAGAAGGTCATTGGTTCGAATCCTGGCATCCCATATGGTCCCCGGAGCCTGCCAGGAGCGATTTCTGAGCATGGAGCCAGGAGTAACCCCTGAGTGCTGCCAGGTGCGACCCAAAAACCAAAAACAAAAAAAAAAAAAAAAACAGGTTTTATGTGAAAATTCTGATGAAGGGGAAGGAGGATAAGAAAGAGAATAAAACATTCCAGAGAGAACACAGGCTTCTCCGGAGATGAGGGCAACATGTACATGCAAACACCATGTGAATGGGCCCAAGGAGCACATCTTCAAGTCTCCTTTGTTCCAAGTTAGGGTTTCGACCAAACTGCTCCAAACAAGGCTTTCTACCTACATAAGAGTCCATTACTAGGGTGGTAGCCAAGGGGAAGAGTTGAGATCAGTTGATCTTCTTTTATCTTCCTTTCCTGCTGGAGCTTCTCTTATCAGGCCTTAGTTCCAGTTTCCACAAGGGGTGTCCTTAGTGTTACCTTTTCAAGACAAGAGTAATTTCTTCAAATTTCATTTCTTGGTTTTATTATAGTCCAAGAACTTTCATTACATCCTAAGAACTCATTGTTATGGCAGGGGTAGGACTTTTCCTATCTAAATACCTGCTCCAAAGACACTGGCAGTGGGAGGGTTAAGTAGACAGTCTTGGAAAAATTAAACAATGAAAATAGGCCAGAAGCAAGCAAATGATCACTTGAAAGGTACTTGATGTAGGTTGATTGCTGGTGTGACCAATCATTTTTTTAAGTGTTTTTCTTAATCACAGGAAAATAGTTTAGAGCCGAATGCTTTCATTTCACTCACAAGAAAACTGTGACTCAAGCACTAAACATCCTGTCCAAGAGCACACAGCTTCTTAACCAGAGGTCCAGGGTGGCTCCAAGGCATCTTTCTCCAGAACCACACAGGTTCTAATTTATGTCATAGATGTTTATTTGGGCTTCCATTTTACAAACAGGATGTCAGAATAAAAACCAGATCATCAGAGTGTGAGAGATAGTGCAGTGGAAGAGATAGTACAGTGGGTAAGGTGCTTATCTTGCATGTAGCCAACCAGGGTGTGATCCTCAAGCATTGCCAGGAGTAAACCTTTACTACAAGATATGACCCAAAGGGGGGGATATAATCTGATCATCACACGTTTCAATAGAATTATTGTTCACCCTATCGCTTAAAACATACAAAACCCAGCCCAGAGATCTGTAATTTCATACTATCTTAGAAACAACCCTTTCAGGTGCCTCTAAGAAAACCAGAACTAGTGGCTGGTGGCCAGAATGATAGAACAGCGGGTAGGCCAACGTAGATCTGATCCCCAGCATCTATTTGTTCTCCTGAGCACCACCAGAAGTCATTCTGAGTTTTCTTCCTCACAAACATGAGTAACCCCTGAGCACTGCCAGGTGTAGAAAAAAAAAGAAGAAGAAGAAGAAGAAGAAGAAGAAGAAGAAGAAGAAGAAGAAGAAGAAGAAGAAGAAGAAGAAGAAGAAGAAGAAGAAGAAGAAGAAGAAGAAGAAGAAGAAGAAGAAGAAGAAGAAGAAGAAGAAGAAGACGAAGAAGAAGAAGAAGAAGAAGAAGAAGAAGAAGAAGAAGAAGAAGAAGAAGAAGAAGAAGAAGAAGAAGAAGAAGAAGAAGAAGAAGAAGAAGAAGAAGAAGAAGAACCACTAGAATCCAGACTCAACGATGAGATCATACAACTGGAATAATGTTTAATACTTCAATCTGACTGCCAAAAAGACCCCTACACTGACAGGCTAGGGTCAACTCCTGAAGGAAATAATCCCTGCCTAAGGTCATGAGGGGATTATATAGGGAAGATATAAAGGGAGGTTCCAGTGTAGGACCTTGAGAATTCTGCTTTCCCTGTGAATTTTTCTGCTTTTTGCTAAGCTTCCTATTAGCTTCTGTACTCCTTTTGGCAGCTTGTATGCTTATAGGAGTGTGACCTTCAGATAAGAATTGGAGACACGGGGAGACCACCAGTCAGGACCAGGTGGCCAGGATGGCCCATGTCGGTTGTAAGATGGGAGATATAGATAAAGGGGGACATTTATGTCAATGTCTATTACCATGGGATCAGGCTGTCTGAATTTTTTTTATTTTATTTATTTTGGGGGATTTTTTAGGGGGCTATACCTGGTGATGCTCAGGGGTTACTCCTGGCTATGTGCTCAGAAATCACTCTTGACTTGGGGGGCCATGTGAAATGCCTGGGAATTGAACTGCCATCAGTTCTAGGTCAGCTGTGTGCAAAGCAAATACCCTACCACTTCGGCCCCAGGCTGTCTGAATTTTAACATTAAGCGGGACCCAATGAAATAGAAAATGTATTATTTGAAATGTGGCAGGTGCCAATAGGAAAGTAACTGAGTGGATCTAGAATCTAGATTGATGCTGAACATCTATGTAACCTGAATGGAATAATGTATTGGGTCCTTGACTGGAAGTCTTGAACCTTTAGCTAGCTAAGAAATAAACCACCTTTGTGTTTTGCATTCTTGTCAGCATCCCCAGAGGGCTGCACATTAACTGAAAGAGTACAAAACGAATAACACATAGGAGACAATATTGTGGACCAGACAGGAAAGATGAATAGACATTTGCTTGGCATTTGGGAGAAACATGCCAAGCAGAGATAGTATCAAACGAGGAAAATGAAAAACAGGACAAACTTGGCACTGGGGCAGTGGTAGACAACCTGTGGCTCACGAGCCACATGTGACTTTTTACATTTTTTTTCTCAGCATTATTTATGGTACATAGTGACAATGAATGAGGGGCACTCCCACCCCAGTGCTGTCCTCCCTCCACCCCCGTTTCCAGCATGCATCTCATATCTCCCTCCCTTTCCCCCCAGCATACTAGTGCAACTGGTCTCCACTTTATAGCTTGTTGTAGATTGTCTATTCTGTTGTCGTTTGCGATAAAAAGGATAAGAAGAAAAAAGAAAGAAGAAAAGAGAAAGAAAGGAAGAGAGAAAAAATTGGCCGCAACTACCAAAAAGAGAGAAAAAGAAGAAAAATAATGCACCCGGCTAATGAGAAAAGAAAAAAAATCACCAAATAATAATCACAGGAGTGAAAAGGGAAGAGGAAGGAGGAGGAAAGAAGGAAAATAAAGTCAAAAACTAACAAATCAAAACAAAACAAGAAAAAAGAAGGGGTGCTGTAGTGGTAGGGTTTGGCGTTCCCTCCACTTTTTTTTTTTTTTTTTTTTTTTTGTATAGGCACAGTAAGCATTGGGGGAGAATGGGAATTCCCGTGGCCTAGGAGATTCAGGGCTTCTCCATCCTTGAAGCATACCATCATGGTATCAACCCCTGTCTCCATAGGTGTTCATTACCTCATCCAAAGAGCTTTATATGTGGTGCCAGGAAACTTTCCTCTCAGTTGTGGGGGAGACAATGAGGCCACTGTATCCAGCGTTCTTGGCATTTGTACAGGTCCGAGGACAGGGTCTAGGTTAGAGTCTTTACAGTTCTAAAGGTTCTGTTCCACCATTGTTGTGTACAGTCTTCTGTATCCGATGCTCCCTGTTTTCATTCAGTCCCCAAGCCGAAGTATGGGATATTATGGATCTAAGGGTTCTGCTCAGTCTCTGTTGTCCAAGTTGGGCTTCTGCAATAAGTAATCCTTTTCTTTTTTTTTTTTTATTTAATCAGAGTTCTGGTCCACAGTCTAGGGCAGGGTTTTCCTTATTGGTCCCAAGGATAGTTTTGCTCAGTCGCAGCTGTCAAAGTCAGTTTTCTGTACATGGTGCTCTTATTTTTCACTGTTCAAAAGACAGTACATCTTCTGGTTTCCATCCAGTGTTAGGTGAGGTGATAAGACGACTTGGTCTTGGGTCAAGTTGTTATTTCCTCATTGTCATATCATAACTGGTACAAGTTAGTGCCAGAGCTGTGCTATAATTCTCCCAATGAAATTGGTTCCTGGAGTTGTTGCTCAGAGTTGTATCAGTTCTACATCTGGGATCTGGGGTTTGGAGTTGAACTGACACTGTCCAATCTCCTGGAGACTGGGTTGTATCCACATGGCACATGTCTGGGATGGGAGGCACCCTAGTGTTATAAAAAGTGTAAGGTCTTATCCCTAGAAGATAAGATCTTATTTCTGTGTCTATGGTTTCCCCCTTGTTTACTGTTCCCATACAAAAACTATGGTTTCATGTTGGATTGCTGGTGCTATTCTGGGTAAGGATGACTGGTTATACTTACACTTTCTGTGGTTCATTTTTGATCTGCCATTTTATCCCAAGCAAGGCTTTAATACCAAGCAGCACCAAAAATGATAATAATAGTAAAAATATGAATACATTAAACTAGAACAGATAAATAAACCTGTGTTTAAAAAGAAAAAAAATAAAGAAAACAAAGGTATTTGAAGACAACAGGTGATAGTTGAGTTTGAGACATGTTTTGCGGCATTATGGAACCCTATATTGTCCTTGAACTAGGGGTTTTGCTGAAGCTGATCCCAGTATCATGCAACAGTCCATAGTTTGATGGGGGTGAAAGGGGCCACCAAGCATGGGTCAGCAGGCGTGTTGGTTGTAGTTCTTTGTCGAGGCATGAGATACGGACCGAGAGGGTGTCTTTCAATGAGGAGCTGGATGGTGGTGTTGGGGCAGAAGGTCAGTCTTGGTGTCTACTCAGTTAGGAACTGAGGATAAAGAGAGTTGAATAAGGGGGAAATAATGGTTCAGGGTTGGGGGATGAGGGGGTAGGAGAGACACAGGGGTGAGGGGAGAGGCATGATATCTCTACATGATAGAGACTATATACAATATATAGATGGACTGTTTATGGTTTAATCTTGGAGTCAATATGAAAAGTCACATCCACAAAAAGACTAGAAAATAAAGGTCTATTTGAGTGTTTTATCCAAATCTTGGGCATCCTGATTCCATTCCTAGGAACAGTCTAGGATCAGGAACGTTTTTGGATAATGCTTAAAAAGTATATTTGTTGCCCACGCGGTTTTGAAAAATAGTATTAGTAGCACACAATACAGGGGGTACAGTATACATAGGGGAGGGGTTTCCCTCATCTGCCCGCCCACCAGGGCCCGAGTTGCCATGGCCGGCCATGAAGACCAGCCTGTCGCGGGGGAGGGGGGTGGTCTCAGTCTCCTGGACCAAGTATTCAGTCCAGGAGGTCTGTGGCCCTCTGTCTGCCCAGAGACCCTGACATACCAGAAAAAAGAGGGACAGCTTTCCTGGCATGTGTGCTCTGCTGGGTCCAACTGCGGGCTTCCTCTCCAGTTTGAAAATTGAAAGGGGAGGGGTTTCCCTCCTCCGCCTGCCCCCCACTTTTTTTTTTTTTTTTTTTTGGTTTTTGGGCCACACCCAGTAACGCTCAGGGGTTACTCCTGGCTATGTGCTCAGAAGTTGCTCCTGGCTTGGGGGACCATATGGGACACCGGGGGATCGAACCGCGGTCCGGTCCGTCCAAGGCTAGCGCAGGCAAGGCAGGCACCTTACCTTTAGCGCCACCGCCCGGCCCCCTGCCCCCCACTTTTAATTTGGCTCTTCTGTGTGCCACCGGTGCGGGCTCCAAGAGTGTAAGATGATACCCAGTGTCAACCCTAAACAAAAGTGTTCCCCCAACGTCATCTTTTCTTAAAACTATTCCTTTGATATGTAAAATCCACTGAATATGCACTTTTGTTTCTCTCTCTTGACCTGAAGCCTCCTGGTATTGGAAATTGGAAAGAGATGTTCTAGCTTTTTGGGCTCCAGGCAGAGAGTACAAGGTAAAAGACCATGGACTCCATGATCATCCTTTCCTGGCTAGCTTAGTTTATTATTTCTTTCCTGCTACCATGCTTCTTCAGACCAGGTTGGGTGGGGTTTAGAAATACAGTGCCTGGAGTGATCTTAAAACACATATTTTATTTTGCACAAGAGTGGGCATCTTCCATGAAGGGATTCTCAACCCAGAGTTTTCTTTTCCATGGATTCTCATGTTTAGAGTACTCATAATTAAAGTTGTGAGCTAATGCCCTTAAATGCTGTTTTTCATATTGATTATGACTTTCTGCATAATATAAGTGCCAATCAGAAATGTTTTGCAAGAGTGGAAACATTTCAATATCTCCTTCTCAGACACAGCTATCCTAGAATCAGATTCTTTTTTGAACACATCCATCTTATGTCCCACTGTAAAACTACTTGTGAAACTCCCCTGCAGAGAAATATTAAGTTCATAGAGAAAATGAACAATGTCTGCCAAATACACAAGCTTAGCTACCCATTCCTTGTCCAACTGGGGCTGTACAAAGTCAGAGTTCTGCTTTCACAGGAACTGCACTACTTCTTCCCTCTTGCCAACAAGGTGAGAGAGCACCCTTCCCCTGAACAGCCACTTCACTTCTTCATGGAGAAGATTCTAGTAGTGGGCATCCATACTCTCACCCAGGGTGGTGAATAGCCTGGGTTTGATCACAATTGTGAATTTCACAAATTATCTTTACTGTGTCATCTGTCACAGAGTTTAGTTCAGCAGGGAGTTTTTTTTTTAATCCAGTCTATCATACAATGAGTAGATACAATGTACGGGTGTGCAACTTCTGTTTCTTGTGACTACACAAAAACACTGAGCCATGCACAGTGCATCATCTGTACATACATCAACACATCAGATTATTATTATTCTGAGTGAAATGAGTCAGAAGGAGAGGTATAGACACAGAATAATCATCTGTGGCATAAAAGAATAATAAATGACAATATGGTAATAATATCTAGAGAAAATAGGGATAAGGGACAGGAGGACTAATCCATGATAGGAAGCTTGCCATAAAAAGTGGTGAGTTCAGTTAGAATAGAAAGGTACATTATGACATTGATAGTTAGAACATTTCACTCTGGACAAGAACTGGATGCTGAAAATGGATAAGTGACATGCATGGTACCCTTTAATTAACAATATTGCAAACCACGGTGTCATAAAGGAAATTTTGCAAACCTCAATGTCATAAAGGAAAAGAGAGATTGAGAGAAAAAAGCAAAATGCCTGCCCCTGACATAGGCAGAGGAGGGTGAAGGGGAAGGAAACAGGAGACATTGGTGGTGAGAAAAGTGCACTGGTGATGGGTGATGTACAGTCTATGATTGAAACTCAAGAATGAATAATTTTGTAACAAATATGCTTAAATAAAAAGTTATTTTTAAAATGTTTCAGGCACTCTATTATAATTCCTTCATGATATATCATATGCCTTTAACAAAGTGCTGTTTTTGTTTTTGTGTGTATTTTAGTTTGGTTTCTTGCAGCACACACTAAAGTGTCAATAGATTTTTTTTTCCTTTCAGTGAAATCACTACTTTTCTCTGGAACACTGTCCTTGCTTCTAAAGATTATTAAAAGGTTTTTCTCTTTTATCTGTTTCATCTCCATATTGTAGGGTTTCAAATTTTCAGCACATTTTGGTTATCAAGGGAAACGTTTTGAAACGTTTTGCTTTCTTATTATCAAAAATCAAAGCATTTTTCCTCGAGAAGGGTGTTCACTGTCCAGAATTAACAAATGATCAGTGGATTCAAAAATTGTATTTCATGGTGGATGTTACTTCACATCTAAATCAGTTTAATCATAAACTACAGGGGAAAGGAAATTTTTTCGATGTTAGAAGAAGTGATTTCGTTTGAAAATAAGTGATATGTTTTTGCTCAAGATTTTGACAGAGAAACTGATTCACCTTCCAAGCCTGTTGAAACATTGCCAAGAAAATAATTCTGATATTGACATTACCTATTTTAAAACAGCACTTTTAAATATGAGAGAAGCTTTTCTTAAGAGGTTTATGAATTTCAGAAACAGCAAAGCGACGTTGGCCTTTCTTAAAAAACACCTCTGGATGCCATTTGTAATGGGATTAAATTTTTTCCCTTTAATATCGACATTGAAATGCATTGAAATGCAATTTCTGGATTTAAAAAATAAAGAACTGTGGAGCTCGAAATTTTAACGTCTTTGTGCTAATTTAGAAAGATTGGAGAAACACAAATGTGAACTTAGTTCACAGCACAAGTGATCTGCTTTGAAAGGCCTGGAGAAGGAAGATATGTTGATTTTTAACACCTGGAATAGTATTCCTGACTCATATAATCAACTAAAATAGCTAGTGTTTGCTGTTCTTTCCTTGTTCGGGTCTATATATTTATGCGAACAATCATTTTCAAGTATGAATCTTATCAAGAGTAAATTGAGAAATCGTCTCATCGATGAGAACCTGGAATCTTGTCTAAAATTAAAAACAACATACAAACCTGACTTACTCAAACTATCTAAGGAAATGCAAGGCCAATGTTCACATTAGTGTTTGTGACTTTGTCAGTCATTGTCAGGATGTAATTTTCTCTACATTGTAAAGCAAATTTTATGGAATTTAACGTTATCGATAAATAATATTGTTCTAAAGTTTTTGTTTTATTAGTTGTGTTATTTGTATCCTCTCAACCTATGTGGATACTTGCATGCAGAATATTCTCAATAAAAACTTATTGAAACTAAAAACAGTGTACCATCCTATGTATTTTCGGTTTTAAAAATGTGGCTCTCAGGGCCAGAGAAATAGCATGGAGGTATGGCGTTTGCCTCTCATGCAGAAGGTCCGTGGTTTGAATCCCGACATCCGATATGGTCCCCTGAGCCTGCCGGGAGCGATTTTTGAGCATAGAGCCAGGAGTAACCCCTGAGCACTGCCAAAAAAAAAAAAAATGTGGCTCTTAAAATAAATTTCAATCGTGGATTTGGCTCAGTTGAAAAAAAAGGTTGCCGGCCTCTGCACTGGGGTAATAGAAGAGTTAAGGTGCTTCCTTTGAATGCAGCTGACCTTCGTTAGATCCCCAGCACCAGCTATATTCTCAAGCCCAGTCTACAGTTATCCCTGAAGGCAGAGCCAGCCAAGAGTAATCCCTAAACACCACAGTATATCACACACACACACACACACACACACACACACACACACACACACACACACACACACACAAGGTAAATCTGAATATGATGGATTTTGAGCACTGGTAAAGGACGCTTGGCTTGTGGGGGACACAGCTTTTGAGGACAAGGGAAGTTATCTTCTTTGAATTTTGAAAAGATGTCCTCATTGCCAGTGTGGGAAAGTTTAGAACCACTCTCAGGAGGGCAAACTCAGTTTGCTCCACTCTCTCCTTAACTCTGCTCCAGTTATTTACAGACCCTTCAATAACAACAATTCTTTGTCGCTTCATGGGCCTTGACTTGTAATTCTTCCTGCCTAGATCGCCTTTCTCGGCGGTTACACTTTTCCTCACCTCCCGGATATTCTTTGCCTAATCTCTCCCTCTAATTTACATTCCTTTTCCCCTACCTCCTTTCCATCTCCATTCCTTCCTTCCTTTTATCCACCAAGATCAGCTTTGCCCCGCATAAAATGAGGATGACATTGCTGCAGCTGGGTAGAACAAATGTCTTCTAAGGTAGAAACATAGCATTTGAGAAGGTCCGGAGCATAACAGAGTTAAATGAGGATGAAGGTCTTAATTCCCTGCAAAACCAGCAATAGCTAGCTGAAGGCGGAAGTCATTGCCAGCCACAAGTCCTGTTCTTAAATGGGTCCCCCATATGCGCAGCGCCATAGTTGTTTGTACATTTAAAAGTTGTCTGACGGGCAACAAGAAGGGGGTGGTGATTTAGGTGCCGTTATCATGTTTCTTTTTATTCAAGTCTCATTTAGCGATTTTCTGGAGATTGCTAATCGATAGATAAGCTCGAGCTGTGGCAGGGCTGGAGGTGAGATGGGAAAATCCAGCAGGAGAAACCAGAAAAGGGTCCTTAGGAGATGAAACCTGTGGAGCTCCCCGACTTTTCCATCCGTTCCCGCCCTCCTCTCGCCCCGGGGAGCTGCGACAAGAAGACCCTGAAGACTCCCTCTTTTTACTACGTTCTCCAGAAGCCTCTGGGCAAAGGACGGGACCCAAGCGGCTGTAGACTTCCCCGCCTGCAGAGTGTGAGATGTCTCCATCCGGACACCTGGGAAATGTAGTTTCCAAGAATTGTGGGAAACTGAGTCCTGAGGAAAGACTCGGCGCTTATCACTTGGTCTACACTATTTAATCTGTTCCTGAGGCTTTGCCTGAATTGCAGTGAGGAGGGTTCCAGCTACTGCCCTCCCGTCCCCGCTTCTGGACCAGCCTCTTAAGTCCCTGTCCTCTGCATATAACATGGTTCTTCTGACCATAACTTGCAGACTCTGGGAGCTCACCAAGCTCTTCCATCTGGACCTCTGCAGCACTCCAAACAGAAACACTCAGGCCAGAGAGATAGTACAAAAGATAAGGCACTTGCCTCACATGCAATCAACGATGGGTTCAATCTCCCGCACCACATATGGTCCTCAAGTAATACTGAGGAACCCTGAGCATAAAACCAGTAGTAGCTCCTGAGCCCCAATGGGAGTGCCCTAAAACCAAAACAAACAAACTGAAGAACTCCAGTTGCCTCACTGATTTACTATATAAACCAGCAGTCTTCAATATGTTCACACCTGCACACCAGATCTTGATGTGCATACTGGTCCCCAGACCTGCAGTTATCATGGAAACAGTCGATCAGAAATGTCCAACCTTCTTATAACTGCAGACCTGTATGTTCAGTGGACAGGTGCCTGTGAATCACTTACCTATACACCATTAGTAGGTTATTAAATCATTTTATATTGGGGTATCTTTTCCACTACCCATACTTATTTGTGCACCCTATCCACACCCATTACTGGAATCTCTTCTGAAACTTAATCCCCAGACCCCACTCCTTTCTGGCAATCAGTGTCTTCTTAAGTTTTCTTCCCCTACCCAGCCTAAATCCTGAATGTTCTCTGTGCCTAGCTTTCTTGTTTAACAGTCCTAAATCCTAAATTCATATATCATTACTTCCTTTAGGTTTAGGTAGGTACTCCTGGAGACAAAAAAATGTATCCTGACTGTAAAGACTGTTGCCTTTATTATCAAAGAATAAAGTCTGAGATTTTAGAGAGGCACTCAAATCCATGATGTTGTATAGTTCTGGGGAGGTAGAGTAAAAAATCAACAATGGCAACACTGTCCTACTTAGAGTTAGTGTAAAAACAAAGCTCTGGAAGGGCTCCCTTTTGTGCAGGAGAGGGGGCATTTAGGCCACACTCAGCAGGACTCAAAGGACACACTTGGCTCTGTCTATCATTCCTGTCAAGCTCAGGTAAGCCTATTGAGTGCCAGGATCAGTCATGTAAAGGCTAGTGCCCACCCACTGAACTACTATTCCAGCCTAATAGAAGAGTTCACTGTCCTGTAAGAGCAGGAGAATGTGGAGCAAAGTGAAATATGTTCTGCAAATAGTCTAGAATACTATTGGTTTAAAACAAAAAGTTGAGGATATGTGAAGACTCATAAGTGTTAAATGGCATAAAGAATGAATTGAGTGGCTGGAGCAAGTACAGTGGGTAGGGTGTCAGCCGACCCAGGTTCAATTCCCTGGTATCCCTATGGTCCCCAAACCCAACAGGAGTTGGATTCCTCAACACAGAACCAGGATTAATCCTTGAGCACTGCCCCACCCCCATAAAAAAAGGTTTGATTCCCAAGATGCCATATTTTAACCAGAGCCTATCAAACGTGGTTCCTGAGTGCAGAGCCAGGAGTAATCCCTGAACACTGTCAAGTGTGACCCAAAAATAACTCCAAAAAACGAATGACTAGGAGAAAAGGCAAACCGGGGCCGGTGAGGTGGTGCTAGAGGCAAGGTGTCTGCCTTGCAAGCGCTAGCCAAGGAAGGATGGTGGTTCAATCCCTGCGGGTGTGGCCCAAAAAAACAAAAACAGAAACAAAAACAAAAACAAAAACAAAAAAATAAAGAAAGAAAAAGGGCGAACCAAAATAGCCCTAGCTTGGTAGCTCACAGGCCTATAGCACTTTGCCTACTTTGCATACAGGAGGTTGGTTATATCTCAGCACAAGTTGACTCTCTCCCTTTTTCAGGGAGAATTGCTAACACCAGAACCAAGCCCAGAGTAGCCCTGAAGCACATTTATGTATAATTAAAAAGAATAGCATGACAAAGATGTTAGATTAGCATTGAAATTAAAAGGAACTCAGAGAGCAAATGATAAGGTCCTTGAAAAGCACTATGGTGAGTATATACCTAAAATTTAACTGTGAATGATTTGGAATCCACTTTAGTCAAAATAAAAATATTTATTAAAAAAATTAAAATAGGGGCCGGCGAGATGGCGCTAGAGGTAAGGTGTCTGCCTTGCAAGCACTAGTCAAGAAAGGACCGCAGTTCGATCCCACCCTCCCCCTGCCGCGTCCCATATGGTCCCCCAAGCCAGGAGCGACTTCTGAGCGCTTAGCCAGGAGTAACTCCTGAGCATCAAATGGGTGTGGCCTGAAAACCCAAATAAATAAATAAATAAATAAAAATAAAAAGATTCACTAGAAAAATAAAAAAAAGATGCCTTTAGTCTCAAACAAACCAAAAAAAGCACTATGGTGAACGACTGGGTGTTTCTAAGAAAAAGTTAGGCATAGATTGTGTCAAAGATTAAAAGATTATTTTATATATGCACATATGTAATATATATGCCCTTACGGTATGTGTGTGTAAATTGATAGGCCGCAAGTTGCATGGCAACTCCTGTTGCCATGGAAATCAGAGACTAGTCTTTCAAATAACATTTTTAAAGAGGTTTCTCTTAAGGTGAAAAGAAGATCCAAAATAGATATGTTTGGAATATTAGCACCACCCACTGTGCTGCTTCTTAGCCACAAAATCCCAGGTAGCTGGGTTCCTGCTGTCACCAGCATTAAGCAAGCTTTGGAGCTCAGTGTGGATACCACCAGGGTGGACTTAGCCTGACACTTTCAGAAAGTGTGTGCCATAAGCCAGAAGGATTTGGTTTCATGTTGTTTTCTTATAATGATAATTTTTATTAATTTGTATCTTTTGTTCTCCTACAGTATAAGTTCTTTTTGCGGTGTAAAAGCCTTGAATCTTATCTATCGTACTTGCACATATTTTGTGATATTTAATACAATTAAAGGCAGCACACTAGAGAGTAAACAGTTAGCTGGAGAGGGTATTGCTTTGAAAGTTATCTTATTTATTTATTTATTTATTTATTTATTTTTGGTTTTTGGGTCACACCCAGCAACGCTCAGGAGTTACTCCTGGCTCTGTGCTCAGAAATCGCTCCTGGCAGGCTCAGAGGACCATATGGGATGCCGGGATTTGAAACACCGACCTTCTGCATGCAAGGCAAACGCTTTACCTCCATGCTATCTCTCCGGCCCCAGTTATTTTATTTATTATACTTTCAGGCATCATTCTTACTGACCCAATTCTAAATTTGAAGACTTTCTGTTTACCAACAGGAAATTACAACATTTACATGGATCTCTGGGGAAACTGCATGCAAAAAATAGCCACATCTTTATAGGTACAGAAAATATCTAGAACCAAACAAACAAAATTCTGGAATCCCACTAGAGATTAATATTTTAGAAGAAGAACACAATGTCTCCTGTGAGCAAGAATATTATGCATTAGAGCAAAATAAATCATGTAGAGATCACTATTTATTAAGTTAGGGAACTGCATCTCACACAAGCAGTTCAGAACCAGCTGTTTGTGAACAATTCACTGCACACCAATACTTTTGTGGAAAAAAAAACTTTATTTCAAGAAAAAAATGTGGGTTAAAAAAAAGAATTTCTGCATGATTATAATGAAAGCACAACAGGTAGGGCGCTTGCCTTGAACACGGTCCACCCAGGTTTGATCCCCAGTCAGTAAGCACATTAAAAAAATGTTCAGGGGCCAAAGAGATAGCATGGAGGTAAGGCATTTGCCTTGCATGCAGAAGGATGGTGGTTCGAATCCCAGCATTCCATATGGTCCCCTGAGCCTGACAGGAGCGATTTCTGAGTGTAGAGCCAGGAGTAACCCCTGAGCGCTGCCGAGCCTGACCCAAAAAAACAAAAACAAAAAAATGTTCAGTATCAATTATTGTTAGATAAATATAAATTATAATGACAATAAGATATCATCTCACACTAGTAAGAATGGCACATATCAAAAATAATAGGAATACTGAGTCAGAGTGTGTGGCTCTTGACTTGCACATACTGACCTATGTTCAGTTCCCTTCATCTCCTTATGGTCTCCCATTCATGTCGGGAGTAATTTCTGATTGTAGAGCCAGGACTAACACCTCAACACCACCAGGTATGGCCCAAAAAAGCAAATAGTAAGAGCAATCTGTGCTGGCAAATGTGGTTTAAAAAAAAGGAACTCTGCTTCTGGGAATGTTTTCTGTTCAACTCCTGTGGAAAACAGTTGAGAGTCCTCAGTTAACTTAGAATTGAGCTGCCATTGACCAAGTAATTTAATCTACCCCCAGGACATAGAAACATTGATTTAAAAGGAATATGCACACCATTACTCACTGCTACACTTAGTATGAGAGCTAAGATGTAGAATCAACCTACGTGTCCAATGACAGATAAATGGATTATGAAGATGTGGCATATATACACAATTGAGTACTATACAGGTGCCAAGAATGACAAAATCATGCAATTTGCTATAACCTCATTGGAACTGAAAGATATTATGGTGACTGAAGTAAACCAGAAAAAAATCAGACAAATAGGATGATTTCATTTATCTGTCTGTGCTACATAGAATTACTGAATGAGGAAATAATAAAAGGGAGGTGCCTAGATCATCCCTGACCCCAGAGTTTAGGGAGAAGGACTGAGAAGGAAAAAAAATCAAGGAGAAAGTTGAGAAAGAGAAGTAACTGGGGAACAGAGGTTGAGTTTTCAATTATACTGGTGATGTGGAAGAGTGATTTAGCTGTTTATCCAAAGCACAGACTCACAACACTGAAAGCATGAGACCTAAGTTGCAATCATTGAATTTTGAAATGTGCCTTCAAAATGGCATATAGGAGGTGGGGTGGGGAGGGATTGAAGCATAGGGAAAATTGGTGGAAGGAACTTGACACTGGTGATGGAATTGGTGATGAAAAATTATATGACTAAAACTCAACTATCAATTACTTTATAAATCACAGTTCTTTCATTAAGTAAAATAAATGTTAAAGCATATATGAGTTTATATAAAGATAGTACAGTGAGTAGGTTGCCTTGCAATTCCTTTTAAATCAATGTTTTTATGTGCATATTTCTTTTATTTATTTGTTTGTTTTTTGGGGGGTCACACCTGGCAGCGCTCAGGGTTACTCCTGACTCTACACTCAGAAATCGCTCCTGGCAGGCTCGGAGGACCATATGGGATGCCGGGATTCGAACCACCATCCTTCTGCATGCAAGGCAAATGCCTTACCTCCATGCTATCTCTCCTGCCCACATATTCCTTTTAAATCAATGTTTCTATGTCCTGGGGGTATATTATATTACTTAGTCAATGGCAGCTCAATTCTAAGTTAATTGAGGACTCTCTACTGTTTACCACAGGGGTTGAACAGACAACATTCCCAGAAGCAGAGTTCCTTTTTTTTTTTAAACCACGCCTTGCATGCAGCTGACCTATGTTTGATCCCCAGCACACCATATAGTCTTTCAAGGCAGGAGTGATCCCAGAGTGCAGAGCTAGCAATAAGTCCTGGGCACAATCAGTGTTTTATCTTTTTTTTTTTTTTTTTTTTTGGTTTTTGGGCCACACCCAGTGACGCTCAGGGGTTATTCCTGGCTATGCGCTCAGAAGTTGCTCCTGGCTTCTTGGGGGACCATATGGGACACCGGGGGATCGAACCGCGGTCCATCCTAGGCTAGCGCAGGCAAGGCAGGCACCTTACCTCCAGCGCCACCGCCCGGCCCCAGTGTTTTATCTTTTGCGGGGAACACACCAGATGGTACTCAGGGGTTATGTCTGACTCCGTACTCAGAAATCACTCCTGACAGGCTTGGGGGACTATAAGAGATACTGGGGATTGAACCCAGGTATGTCCTGGGTCGGTGACATGCAAGGCAAATGCCCTACCACTATGCTATAGCACTGGCCCACAATCAGTATTTTAAAACAAAAAAAAATGTTTTTAAAGAAAATACAAGTCCTGCTACTCTAAATTTGCTATGAAAGTTCCTAAAAACTTAAACGTAACTTCAGTCATGGAAGACCAGATCACCACTTGCCTATGAACTATATCACTGAAATAAATTATCTGAAAATGGAGAACTTTAGGAGATAGAACCTTATCAGATTAGTTTGCTGGCACCACATAGTCACCCAGAGCATCTTTAGTGAAACTCTGTAGTTTCTTAAGCACAGTGGCATATAATCCTGCAGGCCTTGGCAGCACAAGGCCAGAAGAGCAAAGCAAGGAACCTTTGGTCCTAACCACTTTGCATTGAACTGATGCAGGAATGGTTAAGAACTGCCAGCAAGGCTCCAATCTCCTAACCATTGCTTAGTAGCCTCCCTCCAAAACAGAGATCTTACAAAAGATTGTTATTTACTTACACACTTACTCAAACTTTCTTTGTATTTATAATACTAGTTTATACTGAAGTTATAATTTTGTTTGGTTTTAAAGGTTGACCAGGAGTGCAAGTCTATAGAAAACAGGGATAGAATGATAGTTCAGAAAGTAAGGTGCCTGGAACATAACCAACTTAGTTTCAATTTCCAACATCCCAGATAGTCCCCGAGCATCACCAAGAGTAATTCTTGCATGCAAAGCCAGGAATAATCCCTGAGCATTGCCAGGAGTGCCCTCCCCCTCAAATAAAGAATATTTCTCGGAACATTTGTTAACTTCCTCATTCTTTGTTCTTCTTTCCTAAAGGCCAGAGTGATAGTTCAGTGGATAGGACACTTTCCTTGCATCAGATCTGATGCCCAGTAGCACATATGTTTTCCTGAGCCAGCCAGAATTGATCCCTGAACATAGCATCAGAAGTAATCTCTGAGCACCATAAGGTGTAATCTCAAAACAAAACAAAACAAAGAAGTCGATCCCTCCTTCTTTTTCTTCCCTTTTTTTTTTTAGCAATAAGCATATATACAATGCTACCAAGTGGCATATTTCTACAATATGCAAATTATAAATATCCATTACTTACCTTAAGAAATATGGGCCCGGAGAGATAGCACAGCGGTGTTTGCCTTGCAGGCAGCTAATCCAGGACCTAAGGTGGTTGGTTCGAATCCCAGCATCCCATATGGTCCCTCGTGCCTGCCAGGAGCTATTTCTGAGCAGACAGCCAGGAGTAACCCCTGAGCATTGCCGGGTTTGGCCCAAAAACCAAAAAAAAAAAAAAATACAATATTATATTTATAACTAAAACCACCAATTACCCAAAACCACCAATTACCCTTCTGATTTCATTTCTCCTGCCATTAGAAACCACATTTGATTTTTATGGGTGCTTACTAGTCCCATGTGGATTTTTATGCACTTACTATATGTGTCTATATTCCCATGTACATATTATTTTTCATGCCTTATGTTTCATAAAATAGTATAATGCTTCCTGAAACTTTTTCCCCTTATTACTGTTTTTAACATAAATCTATGATAATACATATAGCTATGGTTTATTAATTTCCTCTAAAAGTAGCTCACAATTTTTATTCATTTTCCTATTGATAGCATTTGAATTATTACCCACTTTTAATTTTTCAAGCAATATTGTACAGATATTTCTTTTAAATGCCTCTCCTAGGGCAGAGAGGTAGTACAATGAGCAAGGTACATGCCTTACTTGAAGCCAAATCAGGTTTGCTCCCTACATATGGTCCTCCATAGCTTTCTAGAAGGCTGGGCACAATACCAGAAGTACACGCTGAACACAATTGTGAATGATCCAAAAACAAACAATAATAACAAAATAATTTACTCAAACACAAGCTCAAGCATCTAAAGTATATATGTGAGTGTGTGTGATTCATATGCCTATAACCAAAATTTCTGGATTGAAAGGTGTATATATCTTCTTGCACCTTCACTTTGAGATACAGCCTACATGATCTTGGCAGACCTGGTACCAATTTGTATTTCATTCTACAATATGGAACAGTTCCTATTTCTCCACATGACTAGCAACACTGGAAAGTGATACTTTTTAATTTAATTTTTCCAGTCTAAAGGATTAGAAATGGTACCATCAGCAGGAAATCCCCACAATTGATGGGGATTTCTCATAATTGGTGGGTTCTTGCTTGTCAGCACAGGAACTTACACAATAGGGATTAGGCACAGGAAAGCCAATTTATTACTCTAAGACAAGAGGGGACTTTCAAATGGGAACTCACTACTAATAGCTGTAACTGTGTATTCCCAAGTCAGTGGTCCTGAGATGGGCCTGAACAGTTTTCTAGATTTGGGTCTCATAAGGCTGTGACATGGGTCTCAGTCTGGTGATGTCTCATAGCAGACTCAATGGTGAGGGGGAACTTAATGATAACAGAGTAGTCCAGCTGGTTTTTCCCAAGAGCACTCTTCTGAGCATGTTTGGACTGCCATTTGGAGCCACAGAGACTTGGGCAGTGTCAACATTTTTATGCTGTGGATATTTTCATCACTGTTTTCTTGACCTTCAAAGCATAGGTTTAGATTCAGTTTAGGAAAAGGCTGGGGCTTCCTTCTTGGATTTTGGTGCCATCTTTGTGGAAAAGGCCATAGTTTTTAAGAGATCTCCTTTTGATGAGTTACTTCTGTTTCAATAGAGAGCAATCTTAGGAAGGTTAGAACTTTCTTGTCAGAGACAGCCAGAGATCAAACCCTGATATGAAATTCAGCAGGACAAACCAGTCTGTGTGGCAAGAATACATAGCCTAAGGCATTGACTAGTCCAGAGCCCTAAGAAATATCAGTTTCCTATCAGGCATATATTCCAGGAAGCTTGAGATATCTTTGAAGCTTTACTATCTTAAGGTGAAAATTGGTTCCTGTGTAAAGATAGCATGTAAAGTTTAATTACAGGATGCACCCTGTAGAAACTGCCTGTAATGCTGGTTGTTCCATTTTGGTTCCTCTCCAACCCCTGTTTTAATCGTGCTTAAAAGAACCTGTACCCATCAATAAAGTGAGACCTTGATAAGACACTTTACTTGGTCTCTATCTCTTCTTCCCCCCCCCATTCTTTTTACAGGCTGGAACCCCTCTATACACCCACGGAATAACGGAGTTCTGCAGGACGGGACACTTTCTTCCAATTTTCTTGTGCTTTTATTTATTATTTATAAAGAACTTGTAGGTATGGGTGGTATTGTATGGAAGCATGACTAGGGTTCATTAGATTGAGTTCACATTGGGAGATATGAAAAGAACCTCACTGTTTTATTTGAGACACCCAAATGCCAGCAATTCTTTTCTCTTGATCTAATCAGTTTCCCCAGAGAAGTGTCCACTCTTGTTCTAGAAAGATGAAAGCTGCTCCCAGCATTCTGACTGCTGAGCAGGTAAAGTTGGGTGAGGAGGGTTTGTTCGTAGATTTTCACCTCATGCTCATTTTCAGTACTATTCTTTGTTCAGACTTGCCTGGTGACTCGAAATTCAGAACCTCTTCAAACTTTCCTTCTTGTACTCATGTGGGTAGTCATCTAGTTGTGTGGTATAGGGTGTTGAGCTGGAATCTTGCGATTCATCAGACATCATGGCTGGCTTCCCTTTTTCTTTTCTTTTTTTTTGTAACTTTAATTTTTTTATTTTTTCAATTTCAAAATTTTATTGTAGCACTATAATTACCAAGTTGTCCATACTATAGTCGTTTCAAGCATCAAATGTTCAAACATCAATCCAACCACCAGTATGACCTTCTCTCAACCAGTTTTCCACCCATCATCCTCACATGCCTCATGCAGGCACAACCAAATTTGTTTCATATTGCTTCTTACAACACAAAGGCAAATGGAATGATCAAAACGTAGATCAAAAAGAGTCAGTTGGGAATAATTGCTATATTTCTCTATGGTGTTACAAGTCATTGTCTAAGGATTTACTAGTTGAACCTTTTATGTTGCTATTTAGGTTTACAGAATTTGGTGGTCTTCTGTGTAACTTTCCCATAAGATATGCTGTACTATCTAACTTGCCTCATACTACTATGAAATGTTTTTACATTTTTACATAGTCACTTGTGCCTCACAGTCCAGAATCTATAGATCTGGAACAAATTTGGTGGCTTGGCACTTTAATGAAATCATTGTGAAGCTGGGCCATTTCTGTCGAAAGTATTAGGTGTAGCTGGGACTGCTATGGCATAAGTCAAAAAGGAGAATCTACCCCACCCATTCTAAGAAAGCCCCAGAATTTTTAGCCTGAACCAAAATACCTGGGAAGAGCTAGCAGCCATCATTTTCTTTTGGAGATTAATAAAGAGGCTGGGCTGGTTTCTTGCCAGAAAGATGGAGGGTGTGATGGCTGCTGGGTTCTTCAGTGGCTGAGGCAGGATGGAGGGATGGGAGGTCCCTGGGGAGGGAGTGGTATTTGGCCTGCTTTATTCCCAGAATACTCCCAGAGTTTTCAGTTTGTAGTCTAGTCCCATTCCAGCAGTTTCAACTGCTTTGTTTTTTCAAGGAGAGAGGGATGTTGGGGCCATACCCAAGAGTACTCAGGGGCTACTCCTGGCTCTATACTCAGGACTTACTTCTGGTGATCGCTCAGAGGACCACATGGGATGCTGGGGACGAACCCAGGTCAGCTCAATGCAAGGCAAGTGACATACCCTCTGGACCTATCGCTCCAGCCCCTCAGATACTCATTATGGTTTTTGGGGGGAGATTTGGTTTTGGGGTTTTTGGTTGGTTGGTTTTTGTTGTTGTTGTGTTGTTGTTGTTTTGGTTTTTGGGCCACACCTGCTGGCAGTGCTCAGGGATTACTTCTGGCTCTGCATTCAGAAATCGCTCCTGGCAAGCTTGAGGACCCATATAGGATGCCGGGAATCAAACCCTGTTCTATCCCGGGTTGGCCGTGAGCAAGGCAAATGCCCTACTGCTGTACTATTTCTCTGGCCCTGATCCTCATATTATGTGAGTTCAGTCATGGAGTTGGGCCATTTCTGACAGAAAATGTTGGATGTGACTGTGTGTGTGTTGTTTAGGCAAAAAGGGGAATCTGGCCCCACCCCTTCTGAGAAAACCCCAGAATTTTCAGCTGGGACCAGACTACCTGGGAAGAGTCTGCATCCTTTTATGACTCATTTTCAGTCCCACCTCTCAGCACATCTTCAAGGCTCCTCCAGCTGGAATTCTATAGCAGAGACTCCACTTGCTCTTTATTGTGCAGTTTTAAATTTCCACTTTCTCTGCTCTTCTCAGTTACCATTGACTATTCAAACTCCCACAATTTTCATCTATCTCTGCATCCTCTCCAGTTTGCTTGTCCTTGTGCGTAGATGCTGTTTCATTGTTATCATTTCTCTACCATCATTCTGAGGCTTTAGGGAGAACGGGGAAATAATTGCATGTCTCTGCCCCACAACACAGATGTTAGGAAATGGACAAGAGGCTTAGGAACGAGCATCAGAGACTGCAGGGATCTGAAAGCTTTGCTTGGGTCTTCAACAGACTGATTCTCAGAGGCACTGCTGGCTGACTGCCTGATGTGATATTCCATTATGTGGAGAACAGAGAATAATTCTCTGTATATGCGTTCAGACCACAGATGCTTTTGCAAAGAGCAGGAGAGGGCAATTCTGGCCAACTGAAGAAATAGAAGCAGGTCTAGTTGGAGCAAACAGAAATCTACTGGAAAGGCACTGACAGCAAGATCCCACTGAATCAGAGCCAGAGCAATAGGAGAGAGGCTCTGTACCTTACACATAGTCAACCAGGGTTCGATCTGTACATCCTATATTGTTCCCTCGAGTCTGCCAGAAGTAATTTCTGAGTGCAGAACCAGGAATAACATCTAAGTACTTCTGGGTATAGCTCTCCCCATATATACACACCAAAAAATATCCCATTGAATCTCACCCATCCTGTTTTCACTGCAAGCAGAGTTTTTGAGAAGCCATTTTCATATGGTACTGGAGAGCCATTACAAAGATGACTCTACCTATTTGATTTGAATTGGACCACAGACGTTTCCACCAGGCCAAAAACCTTCACACAGAGCCACAAGCATTGTCTTAAAAAGCCACCAAACAATTGTATAGAAACTAATAATTATGGACTTTTAGCTAGAAGATGGCCTCCATTAATTCTCTTTTCAGTCTATCTTGAGAATTAGTAACCAATTCTCTATGGAAAGAAAAGTTGAAACCTATGAACTATTAAAACAAATCAAATCTTCAACTTTTTGTATTTAGCCCCTCACCTCATATTCTACTTTTTTCCCATAACAACCTCTAATTTATTTTCTCCTTGTGGCACTTTATAGGTTTTCTCCCTGAAAAGGACTGTGTGTCCTTTAACAACAACATGAAGACACTGGCTATTTTTTTGGTTGGTTGGTTTCTGTTTGGGGGCCACACTGGGCAGCGTTCAGGGATAACTCCTGGCTCTACACTCATAAATATTTGTGTCACGCTCAGGAGACCATATAAGATGCTGGGGATCAAACCCAGGTCAGTTGTGTGCAAGACAAATTCCCGACCCACTGTGCTGTCACACTGGCCCCTCTTTGACTTTATTGTTATTGCCTCCTCACTCTTTCAATTGACTATTGTTACCCCCTTCAGCCTGGTATAATCTCCTTCTAGCACCATAACTGTCCAACATGGCAAGCACTCTGCATGCTTTTCCTCCCTACAGCCAGCACCTGTGTCTCTTGATACAGAGCCGGGAAATGCCTGTGTCCCCTCTCCCCTTCACAGGCAGTCCCTTGACAAATAAATGACTGACGGTCCTCAGTGCAGTCTTCCAGTTCTCTGCTCCCTCAGTGAGTGATCTTAAGGTGTCTTCAGAATCCCAGAAGAGTCTGAGCCTAAGCAAAGCCTACTTGGAACTCTGCTTACTGTCATAGCTTTCATTGGCCTTCTTCCCTCCAAGGTTGCCTTCTCAAAACACCATAGAATAGTCTTATATTTCACAGTCCTTGCTGAATCCTTGCTACAAAAAGGAGGAAGAGGAGGAGAAGGAGGAGAAGAAAGAGAAAGAGGAGTAGGAGGAGGAAAAGGAAAGAAAGAAAGAAAGAAAGAAAGAAAGAAAGAAAGAAAGAAAGAAAGAAAGAAAGAAAGAAAGAAAGAAAGAAAGAAAGAAAGAAAGAAAGAAAGAAAGAAAGAAAGAGAGAAAGAGAGAAAGAGAGAAAGAGAGAAAGAGAGAAAGAGAAAGAAAGAAAGAAAGAAAGAAAGAAAGAAAGAAAGAAAGAAAGAAAGAAAGAAAGAAAGAAAGAAAGAAAGAAAGAAAGAAAGAAAGAAAGAAAGAAAGAAGAAAGAAAGAAAGAAAGAAAGAAGAGAGAAAGAGAGAGAGAAAGAGAGAAAGAAAGAAAGAAAGAAAGAAAGAAAGAAAGAAAGAAAGAAGAAAGAAAGAAAGAAAGAAAGAAGAGAGAAAGAGAGAGAGAAAGAGAGAAAGAAAGAGAGAGAAAGAAAGAAAGAAAGAAAGAAAGAAAGAAAGAAAGAAAGAAAGAAAGAAAGAAAGAAAGAAAGAAAGAAAGAAAGAAAGAAAGAAAGAAAGAAAGAGAGAAAGAGAGAGAGAAAGAGAGAAGAGAGAAAGAAGAAAGAAAGAAAGAAAGAAAGAAAGAAAGAAAGAAAAGAAAGAAAGAAGAAAGAAAGAAAGAAAGAAAGAAAGAAAGAAAGAAAGAAGAAGAGAAGAAAGAAAGGAAGGAAGGAAGGAAGGAAGAAAGAAAGAAAGAAAGAAAGAAAGAAAGAAAGAAAGAAAGAAAGAAAGAAAGAAAGAAAGAAAGAAAGAAAGAAAGAAAGAAAGGAAAGAAAGAAAGAAAGAAAGAAAGAAAGAAAGAAAGAAAGGAAAGAAAGAAAGAAAGAAAGAAAGAAAGAAAGAAAGAAAGAAAGAAAGAAAGAAAGAAAGAAAGAAAGAAAGAAAGGAAAGAAAGAAAGAAAGAAAGAAAGAAAGAAAGAAAGAAAGAAAGAAAGAAAGAGAGAGAGAGAGAGAGAGAAAGAAAGAAAGAAAGAAAGAAAGAAAGAAAGAAAGAAAGAAAGAAAGAAAGAAAGAAAGAAAGAAAGAAAGAAAGAAAGAAAGAAAGAAAGAAAGAAAGAAAGAAAGAAAGAAAGAAAGAAAGAAAGAAAAAGAAAAAGAAAAAAAGTGGTCCATTCTTTGTAAAGGTACAATTAGGATTCTGCAGGCAGAACTGAAATGAGGAAAGATTGGTGTTTTAAATTACAGGAAGTGAATTAGGCTTCTGAAGGGACCCTGGGAGGTGGAGAATGTATGAAACGAAACCTCTCTGCTGAGACAAGCCTTCAGTAAAGACTGCAACTCAACAAACCTTGTGTGGGTGTAAGTTTTGGGACGAGGGGACCAAATGAAAAGGGTGCTTGGGATACAATGTGGCAGTGCAATCTAAGAAAGCAAGATGCACTGAAAATGAACTTCTTGCATAGAAGCAGGAAACAGAGTCAGAGAAGATGGAGGAAAACATAAGCCCTCATGAATGCACACACATGAGGCACCACACTTGCACATGTATACTCATGCACATGTACATATACCCAAGCACCAAGATACCAAGTAAAAGGAATGAAATGCCTCTTTCTCTAGAATTGCATATGAAATAAAAAGCTTGGGGAAGAGCAATAAATATTATAGCTGGTAGAGTTGCCTTGCACACATCTGACTGGAGCTTAATCCCCAGCACCTCATATGGCCCCTGAGCACGGCCAGAAATGATCCCTGATCACAGAGCCAAAAATAAAAACTGAGCATCATCAGGTGTTCCCCCCCACCACAAAAGAAAAAAAAAGAAGTTGAAATTACAAAGTCAGTGTAGCAGAAGGATAAATTCTAAAATCATCTACTGGACCAGAGTAATAGTACAATGGGTACTTGCCTTGCACTTGACTTGTCTTGCACATAGTTGGCCTGAGTTTGATCAATGGCATCCCATATGGTCCCCTGAGCACCACCAGGAGTAATTCCTGAGTACAGAACCAGGAGTAATCCCTAAGAATTGTATTGTGTGGCTAAAATTATTTTTAAAAGAAATTAAATCATACTAAGAATATTAAGAATATCCAAAGGTGGGACTGGAGTAATAGCATAGCTAGTAGAAAATTTGCCTTGCACATGGACAACCTGGGTTCAATCCTTGATGTCCCATATGCTCTGAGCATTGCTGGGTGTACACTCGAAAAAGGAGGAAGGAAGGAAGGAAGGAAGGAAGGAAGGAAGGAAGGAAGGAAGGAAGGAAGGAAGGAAGGAAGGAAGGAAGGGAGGGAGGGAGGGAGGGAGGGAGGGAGGGAGGGAGGGAGGGAGGGAGGGAGGAGGGAAGGAAGGGAGGGAAGGGAGGGAAGGAAGGGAGGGAAGGGAGGGAAGGAAGGGAAGGAAGGGAGGAAGGAGGGAAGGAAGGGAGGGAGGAGGGAAGGAAGGGAGGGAGGGAAGGAAGGAAGGGGGAGGGAGGGAATGAGGAAGTAATGAAGGAAGGAAGGGAGGGAGGGAAGGGAGGGAGGGAAGGAAGGGAGGGAGGGAAGAAAGGAAGGAGGAAGGAAGAAAGGAAGGGAGGGAGGGAATGAGGAAGGAATGAAGGAAGGAAGGAAGGAAGGGAGGGAGAGAGGGAGGAAAGGAAGAAGAAAGTAAGAAAGGAGGGAGGGAAGGAAGGAGGGAGGGAGGGAAGGAAGGTGTAAGAGAAGGGAAGGAATGAGAGGAGAAAAGGATAGAAGGAAGGAGAGGAGGGAAGGAATGAGGGAAGGAAGGAAGAAAGGGAGAAGGGAAGGAAGGAGAGGAGAGGAGGAAAAGATAGAAGGAAGGAGAGGAGGGAAGGAACAAGGGAAGGAAGGAAGGCAGGAAGGACAGAAGGGAGAAGGGAAGGAAGGAGAGGAGGGAAGGAGGGAAGGATAGAAGGACGGCGAGGAGGTAAGGAATGAGGGTAGGAAGGAAGGAGGGCAGGAAAGAAGGACGGAAGGGAGAAGGGAAGGAAGGAGAGGAGAGGAGGGAAGGATAGAAGGAAGAAGAGGAGGGAAGGAACAAGGGTAGGAAGGAAGGAGGGTAGGAAGGAAGGATGGAAGGGCGAAGGGAAGGAAGGAGAGGAGGGAAGGAGGGAAGGATAGAAGGAAGGAGAGGAGGGAAGGAATGAGGGAAGGAAGGAAGCAAGGAAGGAAGAAATATCCAATGGCTCAGAGCATATTCCAATGAAAATTAAGTATTCTTCCACATCTATCAAGAGGGTCTTCAAACATGGCACCCTTTCCTGGGCTAAAAGCACTTTCTCCTTCTGCCCAGATCACCAAGAGGCTCAGCAACCTAGTCTAAAACTGAGCCCTTTCCCTGCCCTCCCATTGCTGTCAATCTCACAAATCTATGGTAGGGTTCTTAGCAGTGGTGCTCTGGGGTCCATGAGAACTAACGTTGTCAGGAAGTGGGGCATCAGGCTCTGATTCTACTATCTTGAACTCTTTCCCCTTGTGAATCTTAATTTCACTAACATTTATTCACCACATGTGAATCACTAAGAACTGCTGTCTTCATCCCTATATTTCTGTTTCATTTTCTCCTCCACCATTCATTTCTGTTTCTTCCCCCTCTCTCCTCTTCTTCCAGTCAGGGGCTCTTTGAATTCAATTGGACCATGTTGTGTCTCTAAATACAGTGCAATTGACATTGTACACAGCCACTGACCAATCACCCAGCATCTTGTAATAACAAGCCAGCAAAAAATCATGATTTTAGATCTTTGTATCTTGATTATTTCAAGAAAGCATGTTAGTTCAAGGGTACAGATGTTGTTAAGGCTTTTCAAACTTTTGTGAGATTACATTTGCTGTTATTGTTGTTGTTTCCCCAGCAATATCGTGCATGTAATATGATTTCTTTAAAGTCCTACCAACCTGAGATTGAAGATGAGGTCTTGTGTTTCTCCTCCAGGATCTCTGGAGACTCGCACTCTAGAAGTTCTCTGCAGCTAGGCTGGTTTAGAGGAAGTACCTAATCCCCTTCCACACATTTAAATATCCATCTGTGTGTTGATATGTTTTCAACACATTTCTTGAACATGTGCCAGCTATTAATAATCATCCTATTCTGGTGATTTAGACTCTAGTGATTTAGAACATTGGCAAAATCAGGGGAAACTGCTTCCTTTGGACTAGGCTCAATATTGGCATTTTGTACTTTTAAATCAACAATAAAGAGCCAGAGAGGTAGTACAATAGGCTGAGTGCATGCTTCGAATGTGGAAAGCCTGGACTCAATCCCCAATATATTATGGTTTCTTCGGTTTCATTGGGAACAACCCCTGAGCACAGAGCCAGGAGTAGTCCCTAAGCAACACAGGGTATGAATCCCTATAAAATAAATAAATAGTTAAATTGGGTTTGAATATGTGACTCAGAGGTAAAGGACCTGCCTTGCTTTTATGAAGACTCTAGATTTGATCCCTGATACTGCAAGAATAAAAAAAGAAAAATCAGCAATGAAATGGGATGTTTTTCTGCATTTCAGCACCACATATAATAAACCCAAGTACCAGCAGGGGTCATGCCTGAGCATAAAAACAGGAATGGCCCATGAACAACTCCAGGTGTGGCCCAAACCCCTGTTCTCATCGCCTAAAACAGAGTGAAAAGCGATTTATTCTCTACCCAGACAATGGCAAATTGTATTTTCCTCTCAGCTCCCTACATTTAGTCCCTGTTGGCCAAAAGTTCTTTTTATCAAACATCTGAACAGCTTGAGACATCCTATAATTGTTAGCCACTGTTTGCTATGTAGACTAAATGCTGTGTCGTCTCAAAATTCATGCGTTAAAACCTAATCCTCACCATGGTGGTGTTTGGAAGTGGCTTTTGGGGTGTTGAGGTCATGCAGGTGGAGTCCTCTTGAATGAGATTAGTACCCTTAGACAAGAGACTCAGACAGAGCACATAAGGAGAAGATAGAAAAGACAGTCATCTATGAACAGGCTCTCATCTGGCTGGATCCTGGACTCCTCAGCTACTATAACTATGAGAAATAAATTTGTTTTGCTTATGTCACTCAGTCTGTGGCAATTGGTTACAGAAATCCTAATTGAATAAGATGTTTTTACCTTATTATGATAAAACAATGGCTTTTTCTTCATGAAAAAATACTGTGCAATCTAGAATTCTTTTAGCAAAGGGCCAAAGAAATAGTACAATGGGTGAGTCACTTGCTTTGCATATAGCCAAACTGGTTTGGTCCTCCAAGCATCACCAAGAGTGACTCGAGAGTCAGGAGTAATCCCTTTGCATCTCTGGGGTGAGCTTAAAACAAACAAACAAACAAAAAACCCTAAGAATTCTCTTAGCAGAACAATCAACAAGTATTCAAAGCAAAATAGACATGATTCCCTAATATTAGCATCACCTAATACAGCACTGAAGGCAAACGCTGCCTTCAAACACCTCCAAACACTGCCTGGTGTGACTAGCTAATCCCCACATTTTAAGAAGGATGAATAATAAGGAAGGAGAACAGAAAGCAGAGCTGAAGAGATACTACAGTTGGTAGGGCACTTGTCTTACACACAACCAACCTGAGTTTGATTCTGGACATCCCATATGGTCCCTGAGTACTGCCAGGAGTAATTCCAGAGGACAGATCTAGTAGTCACCTCTGAATACCTCTGGATGCGACCCAAAAATACAAAACAAAAAATGGAGCAGAGAATAAAATTGAATAGACATGATATAAGATCTTGTTCCATAACAAAAGAAGGGAGAGTGCCAGAGAAATGGCTTAAGGAGGTGGAGTCCATGCCTTGCATGTGAAAGCTTAGGTTTGATCCCAGATACCACATGGTCCCCTGAGCACCATTGTGTGTAGCACATCCTGAAAAAAAAAAGTAAGGGGAAAAAGAAGACAAGAAAAACTAGCTAGAGAATGTGCCAATGGCATAGAGGTTAGAGTGTTTGCTTTGCATGTGGCGAACTTGGCTGGGTTCTATCCTCAGCACCCTATATGGTATGGTACCCCAAGCCTGCCAGAAGTAGCTCTTGAGCACTGCCAGGTGTGTCCCCCCAAAATTAAATTTTAAAAATAAAAACACAAAAACTTATTAGTAAGAGCAAGCAAAACATAATTTTAATAAAAAACCATATCCTAGGTAAAAGAAAGGGTCTTTACTTTTTAGATAACTAAAAATTATTAGCAAATTGTGTGCTAGAAGTTATGTTTACATTCCTGAAATTTTACCCAAAATAGTTGTTTTCACTAAAAAAAGAAAATCCTCAAATTGATTCTAAAGAATGTCTATACATTAATAAAATGAATAAGGATTGTAAGCAATCTATCCTGCCAAGAAACAGTGACCCCTATGGTTTTATGGATGAGCTCTAGGAAATAATATTCTAAAGTATCACTTTTATGTTACTTAACTCACATAGAAAAATATCCAACTTATAACACAGAAATGCAATGTATTTTATGATACAAAATTCTAATTAGGTACTTAAAGATAAGAAAATTCTAAATAAAATATTAAGAAGTTTTACCCAGCTATGTTTTAGAAAAATTTTGTCCCATAATCAAGTAGTGTTTGTTTATTCCAGGCACAACCCTAGAGGTCCCCAAGAATAGCTGAGTGGATTCTGGTGGTCCCTGGCATCACTGAGCCCAAGCAGCAACATATTAACAGGCCCTCACACTAAACTGCCTAGCACCCTTAGGTAAGTGTTCCTTGGAGTCACATCGAAGCACTTCTGGCAATCCAGGTTTTATTTCCAGTACCAAACAATACCAGGAGCAACATTACCAGAAGGAATAACCCCTGAGCACTGCCAGGTCAGGTGTATTATGGCCAAATGAGAGAGAAAAAAGAGGAAGGGGAAGGGGATAGGAAAGAGAAAGAGAAAGAGGAGGGAAGGTTAGAAATTTGAGCTGGAAAGAGAGTAAAGCAAATAAGGCACTTACCTTGCATATGTCCAACCAGGATTCAATCCCTAGCACCACATATGGTTTCCTGAGCATTTCCAGGAGTAGTACCTGAGCACAAAGCTGGTAGTAATCCCTGAATTCATTCAGATGTGGCCCAAAAGCAAAACAAAAATTTTAAACAATAAATGTATGTTAAATCAAGCATTTTGTAACACCTCAGATGGTGTAAGGAATAAAAGCATGTGATTGTCCAATAGATGTCAAAATACATTAATAAAAGTTTAACATTCATTTTAGATCATGATAATGACAGTGATGATGACAGTGATGAAAAGCATCTTAGTAATCAAAATACTATGAATGCATTTCTTTTTCTTTTTTCTTTTCTTTTTTTTTTTTTTTTTTTTGGTTTTTGGGCCACCCCGGCGATGTTCAGGGTTACTCCTGGCAGTCTGCTCAGAAATAGCTCCTGGTAGGCACGGGGGACCATATGGGACACCGGGATTCGAACCAACCACCTTTGGTCCTGGATCAGCTGCTTGCAAGGCAAACGCTGCTGTGCTATCTTTCCGGACCCCTCTTTTTATTTTTTTTTTTGATCAGAAGTTAGAACAGTAAATTCACTGGCAAAACTTTGCCCCTGAAGTGTTTCCATTCAATAAGATGCTTACTACTACTGTTACTAATCAAAATGTTTCTGAGGGACCAGAGAAATAATAAAATAGAAAGGGTGTTTGCTGACCTGTTTTCAATCCCTGGCATGCCATATGCTCCAGAAATAATTCCTAAGTGAAGAACCAGGACTCACCCTGAGCACTGTTGGTTGTGGCCTAAGAGCCCCCCAAACTATTTCCAAAATCCAAGAACAATACCAATAAATAATAAAAGGGCTGATATATAGCTATTGTCAAAGCACATGCTTCACATAGAAGTTTAATTTCTAGGACCTCCCAAAATATGATTTTTAAAATGTGGGATAGATATTTATGAGGGGTCATATCCAGTGATACCACATCCACTGGGCCACTTCCAGTGATGCTTGGGGATTACTTTTGGCTCTACATTCAAAAATTACTCCTGGCAGTGCTTGGGGAACCACATGGGATGCTGCAGATCAAACCTAAACTGGCCGCATGCCAGGCAAAGCCCTACCTATTGTACTATAATTCCAGCTCTGGGATAGTTTGGAAAACAAACAGACAACAGGAGCCAGATAATATGCAGTCATATGCTAAGCATGATTCAGTTCTTGGCACTACATGGTTCCCTAAGCATCACCTGATACAGCACTGAAGGCAAACACTGTCTTCAAACACCTCCAAACACTGCCTGGTATGACTAATTAATTCCCACATCACAGACCCCAAGCAGCATTGCACAACCAGGAGTGATCTCTGAGCAGAGTCAGGAGTCAACTCTGAATACCACCAGGTATAACACCCCCTCCAAAAAAAAAGAGTCACCAGTAGGACTCCAGATCTCCTGAGCATTGTTTGGGAGCCCACCCCCAGAAAAAAATTTAAAACCCAGCAAATTATCTTTATTTCCAGAGCATATTCTTTTCTCCTTAGAAAAACAATGTATGAAAACCAACTGAAACTATTATTGAGACTAACAAGGAGGCTATAACGTGGTTCAATATATAAATATGTATAGTCAAAAGACACCACTGCTTAAGGATCACTCCTAGAAGTTTTTGGAAAACCATATTTAGTGCTGGGGATGGAACTGGAGGAAGTAAGTCATCTGCAAGGCTGCAAGGAAGTCATCTCCAACCCTTGTCATTATTTTGATGGAGCAAAAGTACTTCTGTCTTGTTTCAGCCAATTAAATTTTTGTTTTTGTTTTTGGGCCACACCCAGTGGTGCTCAGGGGTTACTCCTGGCTCTGCACTCAGAAATCACCCCTGACAGGTTTCAGGGACCACATAGAATGCCAAGAATCAAACCGAGGTCTGTCTGAGTCGGTTGCATGCAAGGCAAATGCCCTACCATTGTGCTATCACTCCAGCCCCAGCCAGTGAATTTTAGCCATGCCAATAGTTACAATTCTTGTTTTCTGATGGCTTCAAAAAGTACCCAAATTTACTATCCCTTCCTTTCATTATTAGGCATTTTGTTTTTAGTTTTTCTCTAACTTCTTAATGAGGCAATAAGCATATTCTTGCATATTGTTGTGCATGTTTCTAAGGGATAAAATCCTAGAAGGAAGCTAGTTTGATGAAAGGTGTGATGTGTTTTAAATTTTAATAGATTATTACAAGATTGCTTTCCAGAGAGCCTGAAGCACTTACATTTTCATCAGCAAAAAAAAAAAAAAAAAAAAAAAGTATCATTTCTCCATAGTCCCACAAGAAACAGCTTGGTCTAGTAAATGCAAATGTTGGTACCTTTGTTTGCTTTTTCTACTCTTTGTTTGCTTGCTTTTGAGCCTTACCTAGAGGTACCCCAGGTTTACTTCTGTCTCTGAGCTCAGAGATCACTCCTGGCAGGACCAAGGAAACCATTTGTGGTGCCAGGATTGTAAGTACATGGCAAAGCACTCAAATTATTGTACAATATATCACTCTGGCCTCACTTTCCTAGGCTAATAATCAATATCTGAGAATATAAGATTATAATTTCTTCTTTTCATAGTTTTCAAACATTTTTTCTCTCATACAATAAGATCACTTTATCCAAATCAATAAAATTCAGGCCCTGAGCAATAGCACAGTGGGAAGGGCATCTGCCTTTAGTTCTGGGGATGGAACTGTGGCCAACCTGAGTTCAATCCTTGGCATCCATATGGTCCCCCAAGTTTACCAGGAGTAATTTTTAAATGCAGATTCAGGAGTAACCCCTGAGCACCACCAGATGTGGCCCAGAAACCAACAACCAAACAAATAAACAAACAAATTAATAAAATCCTATGAGATTCTAATAAACTGAGAAAATTAAAAAATTTGAAATGCCTTTTTAAAATGGTTGTGGGAGGGCTGAAGCGATGGTGTAGCGGTAGGGCATTTGCCTTGGATGCGGATGACCTAGGATGGACCATGGTTAGATTCCCCTGGCGTCCCATATGGTCCCCCAAGCCAGGAGTGATTCCTGAGCACATAGCCAGAAGTAAGCCCTGAGCATCACCAGATGTGCCCCTCCCCCCAAATAAAAATGGTTGTAGGAGCAGGGCCAGAGCAATAGCACAGCAATAGGGCATTTGCCTTGCATGAGGCTGACCCAGAACAGACCTGGGTTCAATCCCTGGCATCCCACATGGTCCCTCAAGCCAGGAGAAAATTCTGAGCATATAGCCAGGAGTAACCCCTGAGCATCACTGGGTGTGCTCCCCCCCCCAAAAAAAAAAACCTACAAAAAATGGTTGTGGGAGCTTCAAGCCTTTAAAATTCAGGCTTACACAGGCAGGCTGAAATCTCTGGGGCACCCACAGTTATGGGGAAGGCTGAGTTCCCCTTTGCCAAAGTTCCATCAGTCACATGCATACCCAGCAGGTAGAGCCAAGCAAATAGCCCAACTTCACAGCATGATGAATCTCTGAAGAGACACCAAACTGAAGAAAAGTCCAGATACACCAATTTTAGGGTTGAAAATTCTGGGGTCTTCTTGGAGTAGGAGCAAGCAGCTTTTCCCCCCACTCTACCCTCATATTTCCAGAATCCTCAGCATACCCATATCTAACAGCCACCACCACTGGTTGTTAAACAAACAACTCAATTTTAGAGTTTCACCACTAATCTCAGACAAGTCAGGCTGCTGAAACTCATCTTCCAGGTTATTTTTTATTTTTTAAGTCTTTATTTTTTTTTTCATCATCCCAGTTTTACAGATCCTGGAGCTTTTGGAACAAGTGGCTGCATATGTGGCCATGTGACACCCCACATTTCACAATACTGACAGTCTTATAAGAGCACAGCAAATTGAATTGGAAAGTAGCATAGTAGCCAACTAACCTCAATAAACAAAAACAACTTCATAGAAGGCTCATCTAACAATAAGCAGCTTTGTAAACCCTCAGAAATTACTTTAGGGGCCAGAGAGATAGCATGGAGGGAAGGTGTTTGTCTTTCATGCAGAAGGATGGTGGTTTGAATCCTGGCATCCCATATGGTCCCCCGAGCCTGCCAGGAGCGATTTCTTAGCATAGAGCCAGGAGTAACCCCTGAGCGTTGCTGGGTGTGACCCACAAACCAAATAAAATAAAATAAAATATATTACTTTAATGGCACCATTATGAGATGTAACAATTTTCACAAATTTCCCTTTACTTAGGTTTGGTGACAGGGTTGGGCAGGGTTCTGGGGGCAGTAGTGGAGGGAAAGTCACACAGGTGGTGGAATTAATGTTATAACATTAAATTCCCAAGCAACTGTATTATGAATGACTTTGTATCATGGTGTTTAAATAAATTTTAAAATAAATAAATAAAAATGATTATGGGGGCCAGAGCCTGCAGTGCAAGATTTAGGGAGAGACCATTAGAAGCCAGGAATAAAACCTACAGGGACTTGCACTGCATGCAGCTGACCCAGATCTGATCCCCAGTATCTCATGTGATCCCCCAAGCACCACCCAACTCATACCCTGAGCAGGTTATTGGTAATTTACAGGGGTACTATTTTAGTGGTGAGGTAGAAGACACAGGAAAGTAATGTTGCGAGTAAGACATACCAAGACTGGCATACTTTACTTTTTGTGCAAATATTTGTGAACTGAATTTTCCTAGCAGGGGTCTCAAACTCAATTTGCCTGGGGGCCGCAGGAGGCAAAGTCGGGGTAATCCTTGAGTGCAAAGTCAGTAGTAAGCCTTGAACATTGGGGGTGTCTGACCCAAACAACTAAAACAAAACAAAACAATTCACACGATTGGTCAAGAACCATGTTAAGGCTTTTGTGCTTCAATTTGGAGACCATTCGTAAGTAGGGAAGAAATGCATGTGAACACACGCACGCACACACACAAGCTCACACATATTTAGGTACTTCCTAAGACCAAGATTAGCATGAGATAGCATGGAGGTAAGGCGTTTGCCTTTCATGCAGAAGGTCATCAGTTCGAATCCCGCTTCCCATATGGTCCCCCGTGCCTGCCAGGAGCAACTTCTGAGCTTGGAGCCAGGAGTTTCCCCTGTGTTTGAAGGTAGACCTGATAGAATTTGCCTGCAAATTGAAGGTAGGGTTAGAAAAGATAAATATAGGTCAAAGGTGACTATGAGGTGTTTTGTCAGAGTATCTGGAAACATGGAGTTGCTAATAGTTGATTTGGAATAAACACTAGGTGAGCAAATTGTGAAAGGTTCTAGGATTTAATTTTGGAAGGGCTATATTAGAAATACTAGAAATCTAAAGTAGAAAATTGATTAGGTAGTTGTATATACAAGTCAAAAGTTTATGGGATAAGATATAACTTTCAGAGTGTTTCTAGATTGATGAACTAAATCAGTGGTTTACATCCTTTACATGCAGAAGGCCCCAATTTGATCCCTGAGGAACAATCTGAAGTGCTGAGTCAGAAATAACTCTGAGAAATGCCAAGAACAACCTCCAAGCATGGGGTAGCTTGAAAGATCATGCATAGCTACAAAGCAAGAGCAAGTATGACCCTCAAACAAGAACAAAAATCTAAATTTGAGAGTGCTTGAAACAGAGATTTTTATGAAGCCACCAAGAAGTAACTAGAAATAAATAAGAAGCTATATGATGATCCTGGGGAAAGTCCAACATTTAGATGAGGGAGCTTAAAAAACATCAAAGAACCAGCAAAGAAGACTGAGAGAAGTCGTTGAAATAGCAGAAGAAATGCAACTAAAATATGATGCTTTGAAAGAGAGACATAGAAATATTTTTAGAAGCAGAAAAATCCTCATCTGTTCCAAATGCTATAGACAGGTTACATTCATAGAACTCAGTGTTTTAATCGCAGTATCTCTGTCCATGGACAACAAGCAATGTAAGATTATTCTCACTTATGCTAAGTATATTCCACAGAAAAGAGGAAGCATGTAAAGAAGGAAAAAGGAACTCTCTGCTCCACGACTTAATCAGGGTCCACGCTGACAAAATCTCAATCCCTCAACTTTTGACTACCAATGTTACTCAGAGGATCCCTGCTCTCTCTCTCTCTCTCTCTCTCTCTCTCTCTCTCTCTCTCTCTCTCTCTCTCTCTCTCTCTCTCTCTCTCTCTCCTCTTTTCAGAAAGTGGCAGTGAGAGATGAAAATAATACCTGGGGAGTATCCTGAAATGAGTCTGGCAAGAAATAAAGAATACACATAGACAACTTGAGAAAGGTTTAATAAAAAAAGAAAATCATCAACTTTATGGATGATATTAACCCTGAGATAATAGAAGCTGGTACCATTCTTGGGTCCAAGGAGACAAGAAAGAAAATAGTGGTTAGTGGTATTGTAAAGAAAAAGACAGATGTGTCTAAAAAGCTGCTGTTTTAGGAGAATAAAATAGTCAACTCAAAAAAAAAATGCCAGGGAAACAAAGATCAGACCTTACTCTCCTCCTTTATCCAATCCAGCAGATAATTTCGATTGACTCAAACCAACTAGAAACTAGTTTACTGATAAAGGCACAAGTACTTAGGCTTCCCTAGTACAAAGCAAGGTGAAGAAGAGTAAAAAATGCATCTCCAGGACTAGATCTTCACCACAGAACATTCCTGAGCCACACTTGGAAGTTGTATACATACCTTCTACCTACATTCCATTGGCCAAACCCCAGCCATGTGTCCATATTTAATTACAAATAAGTTTAGAACATAGACTCCAGCTCGGGCTTAGGAGTAAAAAAGATTTAAATAGCTAAATCCTCTTTGCTTCACGGTCAAGCAAGATGAGCACTGAGAATTAATCATTGGGTTCAGAAATCCCTGTCTTGACTAAGTGGTGGGTGTGAAAGCCTGGTGGGAGTGGATACAGCGGGAGTGGGAGAAAAGATTAGGAAACAAGTGGGAACACAAACACTTCCTTCAATATATTTTGCTGAAAGAGAAGCAAAGCAATAAGGTAGGAGTCGGAAGGGTGTGAGTTCCAAAAAGTTTTGCTTTGCTTTTTTACAATGAAGAAATAAAAGGCATATTTTAGGCTTATGGGAATATTCCAGCAGAGGGAGAAAGTGATGACGCAGGAGAGTAGTCAAGTTGCTGCAGTGACGCCCTTGAATAAGCAAGAAAGACTGACCCAAGTAATAAGCAAATAGTTGACCTTGAAAAAAACACAGGCAGTTTATCTATTGTAAAAATGAAGACAGCAGATATAAGGACTTAGTGCTGGTAGGGAGGAAATGTGATGAGGGTATTTACACAGTTTTCTTCCAGTCATGTCTGGAGGAGGAATTGTTGAGGCTTTGAGCTGTGAGCAGAAATGAAACAGTAAGATGGACTTGCCTTTAAAAATGTGAAAAATGATACTCAAAGGGGCTGGAGGGATAATACTGCAAGCAGGGTGCTTGTTTTGCATGCACTCTGTATCTGCACCCTATATCTGGATCATGCCCCACCAAAAGTGATCCCTGAGGGTCCCAAAAGTAAGTCCTGAACACTGCTGCAGCTGGCCCTAAAACCAAAAAAATGAAAAGAAAAATATGCCCAAAAGTTAGTCTTTCCTGGGGCCGGGTAGGTGGCGCTGGAGGTAAGGTGTCTGCCTTGCAAGCGCTAGCCAAGGAAGGACCGCGGCGGTTCGATCCCCCTGCGTCCCATATGGTCCCCCCAAGCCAGGGGCGATTTCTGAGCACATAGCCAGGAGTAACCCTTGAGCGTCAAACGGGTGTGGCCCAAAAAAAAAAAAAAAAAAAAAAAAAGGTTAGTCTTTCCTGAGCCAGAAAGAATACAAAGATTGAGGCCGAAGAGTTAGCACAGCAGTAGGATTTTGCCTTGTAAGCGACTGCCCCAGAACTGACAGTGGTTTGGATCCTGGCATCCTATATGATCCCCTGAGCCTGCCAGGAGCGATTTCTGAGTGCAGAGCCAGGAGGAACCCCTGAGCGCTGCCGGTGTGACCCAAAAAACAAACAAACAAACAAAAAAGAATACAAGGATTAAGGCTCAGGGGGCTGAAGCAATAGTACATACAGCAAGTAGGGCACTTGCCTTGCATGCAGACAATCTGTGTTCTATTCTCTGCTCTATTCTATTCTGTTCTATTCCCTGTGTCCCAGATGATATTTCAAGCGCCACCAGGAATAATTTCTGCATGCATAGCCAGGAGTAACTCCTGAACACTGTTGGGTGTGAGCATCCTTTCCGCCTCCCAAAAAAGACTCTTGCTTTGCATGTGTCTTACTCAAATTCAATCCCTTAAGTGTGGAGTCGAGAATAAGTGACCCGGGCCAGAGAGATAGCATAGTGGCAGGCCATTTGACTTGTAAGCAGCCGCTCCAGGATGGACGGTAGTTTGAATCCCAGCATCCTATATGGTCCCCTATGCCTGCCAGGAGCGATATCTGAGCGCAGGAGCTGAGTGCAGCTCTGATATCAGAGCCAGAAGTAACCCTGAGCACCGCCGGATGTGATCCAAAAACCAAAACCGAAAGAGTAAGTGGGACCCCTAAGTACAGAGCCTAGAGTAAGTAAGCCCTAAAATCACCAATTGCGGGGCTGGAGAGAGCACAGCAATAGGGCCTTGCATGTTGATGATTCAGGACGAATGTGGGTTCAAATTCTGGCATCCCATATGATCCCCATACCTGCCAGGAGCAATTTCTGAGTACAGAGCCAGGGAATAATCCCTGAGTGACCCAAAAAACAAACAAATAAAAAAGAGAATCACGGGGGGGGGGGGGGAGTGTGGGGGGTGGGACAGGTTATAAAAAAAAGAATCACCAAGTGCAACCCAACCCTCACCCGCCCAATAAAATAAAATAAAGTTCATCTTTGCATGGAGATGATGCCGTTGTCTTTCAGATTTTCTACTCTTAGTTAACCACAGGTTTGTGTCTGATCCTGACTTTCTATCTGTACTTTACCATCAGCAAACTTCTTTGCCCTAATCATGCACCAGGACTGGATTATAGTGATGACAATAATGATGATGATGATGATGATGATGATAGCAACAGTAATAATAAAAAATAGCATTTTTAGAGTACTTACAAGTTCCAAGCATTGCTGTGAATACTTTCTATGGCCTTATAATAACTTTAAGAAGTAGATACTACTGATATAAGCCCTGTTTCATAACAGGGACTCTGAAGACACCAAGTAATTAGTGCTATAGATACTAAGCTAAATTCAGACTCAGGCAGTTTGGCACTAGAGCTTTGAGTCTGGACTTTTTCCTCTATATTTCTCCATACAAGAACTGTAAGAGACATAGACACCACATAGGGCTCAGCATAGAAGGAACCAATGAAATTTGTTTGGGTTTTGGGTTTTGGGTCCACATTCATGAACTTATTCTTGGCTCTCTGCTTAGGAATAATTTCTGGTGGAACTCAGGGGACTATATGAAGTGCTGGGGGTAGAACCTGCAGCCAGGTTCAATCTCTGGTATTCCATATGGTCTCCCTAACCCTATCAGGAGTGATCCCTGAGTGCAGAGCCAGAAGTAAACCCTGAACACAGCTGGGTGGGACTCAAAAATTTTTTTGAGAGTAATAAAGTAAGGAAGAACCCAGATTAGCCAAGACAAGAATAATGCAAATACCTTAACCACTGTATTATCTTCCCATCCTACAATGAAATTTTGAGAAAGAAAAAAAAAAAACAGTAGGTAAAGATTGAGAAGTTGTATTAAAGAAACAATTGGTAGGAACTTGCTGAAGATGAGGGTACTACATGGTGACTCGGGGTTAGGACCATAGGCAGAGCTAATATTAGGAATATAGTGAATATAAATTTAATACAGATTGTCAAACAGTACAATAGAACCTACATCAATCAACAGATGATGCTTGATTTCATCTTGCCTCTACCAATCCTTGTGTTTCACCAGCTGATAGAATCTGTCTATTGTTTTTTTTCCAGAGAGATGCATGACGCTGTGGTGGTAGCAAGAAGGATGCTGATCTAAAGCCAAACAACTTCCAACCAATGAACCCTTCAATGACTTGATTAAAGAGCAAAGAAGCCAACATTTGACTTAAGTTGTATCGCAATGCTTACAAAACTGGAGGAGACTATCCCAAACGTGTTCAGATGACAGAAATGAGGCTCACAGAGATGGTATTACATGTTCTGGGTCACACAGTAATAAAAGGTAGGCGTGGAAGTCGAACCCCAACCTGAAAGAGTTAGAAGCCATGCTGTCTACCTGACCCAGCCGCCTCCCATCTCTCTCTAGAAGCATTGTGGAACCCGTAAAGCCCTGGGGGCAGGACCAGAGGGTGAGAGGAACTCCCTTTAATAAAGGCAATTGAAAAACAATCCTCCTCTTTATTTGCTTGTAACAGGGGCCCAGAAAAGCTAATTATCTTCCTGTGAACCAGTTAACTATTCAATTTTCTCCATTTAGGTAATTAATTATCAGAGTCAAATGGGGGAATCCAGCTAATTTTAGATAGATGCAGCTGTAGGGTCATCTGGGGAAGGCGTTCAGCAGAGAAAAAAGGAAGTGTAGCTTGGAGGGAGAAGCAGAGAGCTGCAGGTCCCCAACGCTGCAGGAAGGTTGAGGGCTGCAGGCAAAGCAAACCTGAGGCAGGTAGGATGGGCTTTCTTTAGTACCAGAGAGCCAGAGTCAGGGTTCTGGGCCCCTGAGGGCAAAGCTACCATTGCAGCTGCCAGCACCAGCTGGGGGAGATGCAGGGCACTTTAACCACCAGCTGCTGCAGCTGGCGCCACCCCAATGAGGACCCAGTGTGAAACTGGCATCCTCTTTTCCACACATTGTCACTGTGGCTTCTTAAGTTGTTGTGTCTCTGAGACAGAAAATCGTGATTCTTCTTTGTGGATTGACAACACATATGCATATAACTGACATTTATCAAGGGCCAGAGAAGTTAGAACAGGTCTTGCATATAGCCACACTGCATATAGGCCCCACGCTCTAGTTTCCTCTGAATGCAGATCCAGTAATAAGTCCTTAGCACCACTGGGTGTGGCACAAAAAAAAAAAAAAAAACAGACACGTCTCACATCAAAGATATGTGGTCAAATTACTATCCTGTAGTACAGACAAGGAGACTGACACTCAAGGAACCCAGAAATTGTTCAGGGCCACTTGATGGAGGAAGAGCTGAGATATTGAGTTCAGCTCTCAAAGTCACACTCCAAATGCCTCTTAAACAGACATGCTACACATTCCATTTTCTAAGCAGCATCAGAGGGCACTATAAAGCAATTGGGAGTAACACCCAATTCACTCAACCAAATCAACAGGGTATGGTTCCTCAAGCCCTCAGTCTTCCTGGTGGGAAGAGAGCAGACTCCTTTCTTTCTGCAAAAACAGGAAAGCTAGAATTCTTGTCACTTTCCATTGCCAAATTCCTAAAAGGAATTAAGACAGAGCAAAGAAGACTAGCTACAGAAACTGCTTCCAGGACAATACTGAAGGGAGGGAGGAGTACTTTTGGGGGGAAGATGCTTGACCATGATAATTTTACTGAGCACTTATTAAATACCAAGAAGTGTGATAATCACTTTTACATGCATTGACTCATTTTTATACTTACACTGATCCATGAGGTAGGTAGTCTAAGGTATTCTATAAGAATGATAGATAGTCTTGGGGCTGGAGTGATAGCACTGTGGAAAGGCGTTTGCCTTGCATGTGGCCGACCTGGGACAGACCCGAGTTCGATCCCCAGCATCCCCTATGGTCCCCTGAGCCTGCTAGGAGCGACTTCTGAGTGCAGAGACAGAAGTGAGCAATGCCGGATGTGGCCCAAACCCCCCCCCAAGATAGATATTCTTATTATTCCAATTGTACAGATAAGAAGACAGAAACATAAATTACAATCCCTTGCTCTTGAGGGAGAAAACTGAATTAAAGTCTGAGCAATGGGTGCCTAGAGCAATAATATTAAGGTGCTTGCCTTGCTTATGATTGATTCAGGTTTGATTCCTGGCATCCCATATAGTCACTAGAGTACCTCCAGGAATGATTCTCGAATGCAGAGCCAGGAGTAAGCCCTGAGCATCATGAATGTGGCTTCAAAACAAATGAACAAAACTAAAATAAACAAATAAAAAATCTGAGCAATCTGACACCACTGCCTACCATCTAATCAATAGGATTCTGACAGAGCCAGACAGAAAGAGGGAGCAAGCTGGTTCTTGAGGCCACTGTAGATTGTCCTGGAACTACCAGACAGATTTTTTTTTGTTTTTTTGAGCCACACCCGGTGGTGCTCAGGGGCTACTCCTGGCTCTGTGCCCTGGCAGGCTCGGGGGACCCTATGGGATGCTGGGAAGTGAACCAGGGTCTGTCCTGTGTTGGCCACGTGCAAGGCAAACGCCCTACCGCTGTGCTATCTCTCTGGACACATCCAAAAACAGATTCTTGAGAATGGTTCCTTGCACCTTTAGACCATACCAATACCTCTTGTGATAGCTTTGCTTTTTTTTTTATGGGGGTGGGAGGAGAAGGAAAGGAAGGACCACACCGTGTGCCACTCAAGGGCTACTTCTGGGTCTGTGCTCAAAAGTGACTCCTAGAAGTGCCAGGAGGACACTATGCAGTGCCAGGAATCAAACCTGTATTAGCTACTTGCAATTACATGCTTTATCCTCTGTGTTATCTCTCCAACCCCTCAAAGTGCTGCTTTCCTAAAGAGAGGAACTCTCCTTGGACTGACTCTCAGGAACCAGATGTTCTGGTGTGATTCAAGTCTCTAAGAAGCCTGCAGAGTTGCATCCTGAGCCAGGAATATCCCTTCTGAGGATTCTACAAGCTTGTGCTCTAAGATCTAAGCATGTACTCCAGGTGGGTCAGGCAAACAACTGTGGTCATCAGCCACTCACCTGTCACTCCACTGTCCGGCTTGGTTCTAACCAGCCACCTCCCATGTGCCTTTGATTTGCAAAAGTCAATCCTCTGCCAGTCTTCCCAACTGTACCTCTGCTACCCATATAGTAGCCTAGGGCCAAACCTCAACCTGCCTAAATTAGGTTTTCTCCTTTTGCCAGCTTTGATGGGAGTTTCCAAGTTCAAAGCCAGGCTCCCTGGCCCAAAGCCCCAGCAGGTGCAGTATAGTTGCTAAGCAACATCTCCAGATCTCTGTGTGTTCCTGTCACATGATTAGTGTTGCTAAGGAAACAAGTCCTCTGGCATCCCAGGACACAGCAAGGCCGAGGCAACAGTGTGTCACCTGAGGCCCAACAAAAATCTCCCTGTCCCATGTTCCCGAAGAGTTGTAAATCCCCAAACTGTCATAAGGGACTGTCAGCTTGATTCCTGCCTCCAACCCAGGCACGGCTCATGGAAGGAGTGTTTAAAATGGAATTCAGGCACTTGCAGGATTCCCAGAATTCAGTTCTGGGGGAATAGTCTGATAAATGTGGCTTTAGAGTGCATTCATGTGACAAGGTTCAAAAGGTCATCTTTCATCCCAAGTCCCCCACTCTCTCTGTCACCTCCAGTGTAGGTGTTGGATGGAAAAGATCGATTGGAGGATGATAATGCTTAGGTCCTGGTCCTAAACCAAGAAGAATCAACAGTTTTCTCTCCTCCAGTCCCCTCCTCCCAACATCCACAGTTCACACACACACACACACACACACACACACACACACACACACACACACACACACACCGCCAAAAAAAAAAAAAAAAGTATAGCTACATAGTCTCCTTGGACCCTGGCTTTCTGCATTCCCCAGCCCAGATTTCCTGTTGTTCCCTACCCAGACCTGGTCTGGGAATGAGACAGAAATGAAAAAATCTTTCTGAAGGACGAAAAGAAGAAGAAATGGAGTCAGAGAGATGATATAGAGTTCAAAGCACTGTATTTCATGCAGCCAATCCAGGTTTGATCTTTATATGGTCCCCTGAGCACTACCAGGAGTTATTCTTGAGCACAGAGCCTAGATTAATACCTACTTATTATTGGGTGTGGCCCAAACTCACTCCCGCACTACAAGCAAAAAGGAAGAGATGGTAAAAACACTGAATAGTGAGTGTTGAAAAATATTGAATAGTGCCAGAGTGATAACACAGCGGTAGTGCGTTTGTCTTGCACATGGTTGACCTGGGACGGACCGGGGTTTGATCCCCAGCATCCAATGTAGTCCCCTGAGCCTGCCAGGAACAATTTCTTTTTTTTTTATAAATTATCTTTATTTAAACACCGTGATTACAAATATAATTGTACTTGTATGATTACAGTCATGTAAAGAACACCACCCTTCACCAGTGCAGGATTCCCACCACCAATTCAGGAACAATTTCTGAGCACAAGCCAAGAGTAACCCATGAGCGCTGCTGGGTGTGGTTCCCCCAAAAAAACAATCCCCCCAAATAGAATAAATAGATACAAGGATATTATTAAAGAAATAATTATAAAATATTAAAATTAATTGAAGAATTCCAGATATCACATGCTCTTATTATACTTATGATAGCTGATATCATATGATTCAGATATCATAAGATTCTGAAGAGAACACAAAGCGAACTTTAAACTTTTTTTTACCCCTAAATATCAAACATATTGAAGAACAAAAGGGGCCCGGGGAGATAGCACAGCGGTGGGTGTTTGCCTTGCAAGCAGCCAATCCAGGACCAAAGGTGGTTGGTTCGAATCCCGGTGTCCCATATGGTCCCCCGTGCCTGCCAGGAGCTATTTCTGAGCAGACAGCCAGGAGTAACCCCTGAGCAACGCCGGGGTGGCCCAAAAACCAAAAAAAAAAAAAAATAGAACAAAAGATCCTAAGTACTTCCTGGCAGTGTTCAGAACTTATTCCTGGCTCTATGCTCAGGAATGACCCCTGTTGTACTTGAGGGACAATTTGTGGTGCTGGGAAACAAACCTAGATTAGTGAAATGTAGTAGTATCCTTCTAGCCCTAAAAATAATTTGATAGCTACTCTCAAAAATCAATAGTATCTGGGACCATACAGTACAATGGACAGGGCACTTGCCTTGCACACAGCTGACCTGAATATGATCCCCAGAATCCCATATAGTTCCTTGAATAATATCTAGAAGCATTCCTTTAACTTAAAGTCATAAGTAAGCCCTGAGCACTGTCAAGTATGGTCCCCAAACCAAAATAAATAAAATAGAATTCCTGCATCATTATTTTACTAAGGATTTAGGAGCAATTGCACAGTTTAATTTAATGAACAATTGCAGAGTTCAATTAGTCATCTCAAACCAAAGGCCTTATGTTGAAGAACAACCACCAGTACAGATGCAGACACAAGCAGACTCCCTGGGCTCCTCTGGTGCTAGGTGCTAGCACAGCATGCTGGTTGCAGCACATACTGACTACTGAGTCAGGAATGGGTTACAGGGTGGCAGTAATTGGTTAGGGAGAGGAATGGTAGTGAACTGGAACATACAGATCTGTGATATGCACTGCTGAAAGCCTCTATCAGGCTCTGTCAAGATCTCTTTACCAAATCCCTTCTTTATTCACTCCCTAGGCTCTCAATGGTAAACCTATGGCACGCATGCCAAATATGGCATGAGAAGGCCTTGCAGCTGGCACGTGGGAAGGTCCGCAATTAAGATATGTGGCATGGCGGGAGGTGAGTGTGCCAGCGTCTGCTTTGCAGCTCACCTGGCAACAGGGCCAGACTGGTCATTGGGAGGACTGGACATTGTGCGGCAGTTTGGGCACTCAGGCTCAAAAGGTTAGCCATCACTGCTAGGCTATTTGTTTCCCTTATCAGGACTTTCTCACTGAATCCCCTATCTTTTGTCCAATACTCCCAGGTCATCTGTCTCAGTCCTTTAACACTGTTTACATTACAAGGGGACATTTGAGCACAAGGTACCAATAAAATCTAAATTCCTTTCTTTGCCAGTTCTGGGTCCAGCCTGGGATGAAGTTGGCCTGACTTGTGGTGATTGTGTTTTCCCCATGAGCCAGTCTGAGCTAGCTAAAAATCCCACAACAGGTGCCTGAGAGCTAGTACAGGAGTTAAGACATTTGTTGGGGGCTGGAGAGATAGTACAGAAGGTAGGGTGTTTGAATTTTACATGGACAACTAGGCTTCAAACCCAGAGCACAACCAGGAGTGAACCTTAAGCACAGAGCTAGAAATAAGCCCTGAGTGCTGCCAGGTGTGAACCAAAAACAAACAAAAAGAAAATAAACAACAACAAGAAAATGAAATCAAAGACAGATGCCCTGCATGAATTCACTTCAAAAACTACCTCAGGGGGCCGGAGCTGTGGCATAGCAGTAAGGCATTTGGTTTGCACGTGTCTGACCTAGGACAGACTGCATGGTTTGATCCCCCCCTGCGTCCCATATGGTCCCCCAAGCCAGGACTGATTTCTGAGTGCATAGCCAGGAGTAACCCTTGAGCATCACAGGGTGTGGCCCCAAAACAAAAAAAAAGAAACTACCTCAGTTATTCAAAAAATGCCTCAGGGCCAGAGAGATAGCATGGAGGTAAGGCATTTGCCTTGCATGCAGAAGGACAGTGGTTCAAATCTGAGCATCCCATATGGTCCACCAAGCCTGCCAGAAGCGATTTCTGAGCATAGAGCCAGGAGTAACCCCTGAGCGCTGCCGGGTGTGACACCCCCCCCCAAAAAAAAAAGCCTCAATCTCTTTTTTTATAAAAATAAAAACCTGGGGCCAGAGAGATAGCATGAAGGTAGGGCATTTGCCTTGCATGCAGAAGGATAGTAGTTCAAATCCTGGCATTTCATATGGTCCCCCAAACCTGCCAGAAGTGATTTCTGAGCGTAGAGCCAGGAGTAATGCCTGAGTGCTGCCGGGTGTAATCCAAAATCAAATAAATAAATAAATAAATAAATAAATAAATAAATAAATAAATAAATAAATAAAAAACCTAATAGGGGCTGACAGATGAGATAGTACAAGGGTTAAAATATTTGCCTTTTATGCATTCAACCCCACTTCCATCCCCAGCACTCCATGTGTTCCCCAAAGCACTGTCAGATATGGCACCAAAATAAAACAAAAAATAAATGAGAATAATAGATGAGATCAGATATTTTTTAAAAAGACAATCACCAGAAGTTGTCATTTGTGTAGAATCTAAATATCTAAAGAAACTGGCAAAGGTCAAGAATATGTCTCATGGTAGAGCCTGTGCCTCACATGGGAAAGGTCTAAGGTTTCGCCATTCATCTACGAATAAAATCAAAAACACTTTGGGGAAGGGGACAGTTTGGGTTTTTGGACCACACCCAGCGGCACTCAGGGGTTACTCCTGGTATGCTCAGGAGACCATATGGGATGCCAGGAATCGAACCTGGGTCCGTCCAGGGTTGGCTTCGTGCAAGGCAAATGCCCTGCTGCTGTGCTATGTTCAGCCTCAAAGCCAAAAAAGCTTTTAATAGTTACACCCACCACCACACCCACCACCCTCCACACACGCACACGCACACACACACACACACACACACACACACACACACACACATTAAACTCCTCCTAGTTTGCTCAACAAACTGGTGTTCTTCCTTGAACACATATATCTTGCCTATCTCTTTGCTTATTTCTACTCTGGAAAAGCCCATGTTTTCTCTTGAACTCATTTCTCTGCTTTCTCTCCTGACATATTGCTAAGCAAATTTCATTCCATTTAAAAAGATTTTGCTGGGGCCACTACACACTAGGGCATTTGCCTTGCACTGTGACCAAATGGATTTGATCCTTGGCAGCACATATGGTCCCCGGCACCATAAGGAAGGAGCCCTGAGCTCAGAGCCATAAGTAATTCCTGAGTTTTGCGGGTTGTGGCCCCAAACCAAACCAACAAACAAAAGCAAAATGACCTTGCTTCACCAGTAAAATAAAATAAAACAACTCCTAAACTTAGTGAAAATTCTGGTGGTTACTAGAAGAGAAATGGGGTGGAGTGAATGGAAGGCACAAATAGCAGGACCTTTTGGAGAATGGAATAACATTGGCCCTTTGGTGGTGGGTGTTGATGAAGCCTATACATATCTAGAGGTGTTAAGCTATACCCCCTGAAAAGTCTGTAATATGGTAAGGTGACAATAAAAAAAGGAACTGACAAGATGAGAACTGTGTAGATTCCTGTTGGCAGTTATGAGCTCTCAATAAAGATCTAGCCGTTGCTGGATACCGTGTTTATTCTGTGTCAGCACCTGGTACAAGGGCAGCAAGTCTGGGAAATCAAGACAACTTTCCAAGTGAGTTTCTATTATTTCCAGCCTCAAACTGGCATAACCAGTTTCCCCACTCTACTCTATACCATGTAAATACAGTATGTGCCTTAAGTAAATTATAAGCAGGTGGAAGTTCTCCTTGTGCAAATATAACTGGTTAACAATGTAAATAGAGTATTCAAATGAAGCCCAGACCAGCAACCCAGAATTACTGTTTTCAAATAAGGCTCAGTCTCCTCTCTTCAAGGTTTCAGCAGCGAGGCCTGAGGCATCATTTCCCAGTGATTGACTCCCACGTGTATTTCTAAGCATCCAAGTGGTATTGTCTGTTGCTTGTTTTGCAGGGCAAATGACACCATCTGGACAGTGGAAACAGCCCAGACTTTGGGCATTGTCCCTTCCCAGCCCAAGGGCTCTAGCAAAGTCTCCTCCTCATTTCTGACCAACACGGTGTTCCCCTTTCTTCTGGCTGATTTGGCTTTCGCCTTCCTCCCTCTGCTCTTGTGTCCTGCTGAGCAGGCAGCAAACCTGCAGGGTCTGCCAGCCTCCTGCTCGGCTTTTTTTTTTTTTTAAAAAGAGGTACAACAACAAAAACACTGTTGTGATCTGTGAACTTTCCCTCCCTAAAGGCATATCAACTTTTGTACAAGGACAGGCTCCAAGGGTTTGCTCTTAAAATGGTGGATCTAAGAGGGAAAAAGAGAGAGGGGGGAGAGGGAGGCAGGCAGAAGCCAATTGTATATTCAAGCCTTTCAGACACAGAGCTTCTGTAACTCGAAGGCAAATGCCAACAGCCACCGCAAATTCCCTACTATGCTGAAGATGATCAGACACTTTTTAAAGTGATATAAACAGGAGTCCAGCTGGGAAGGTACAGTGATCTGAGTTCTCCACATCCCAAGGCCCTCTCTTATGGAAAGACTCATCTTTTATCTTTGTATTAGGATGGCCCTGCCCATGGCTACAAACTTCAAACTCCCTTCCAGGTTTTTTTCGTTTAGTTTTGTGACAACACTCAAGAAGCACTCCTGGCAGGTTCTGGGGACCATAGGGATGCCAGAGATTGAACCCTGTTCATCTGCATGCAAAGTAAGTGCCCTACCAGCTGTGCTCTTGCTCCAGCCCCTCTTCCAGGCTTTTTAGAGACCAATTAGCTGACTTAAGGGCCCAGGGTTCTTGACTGTAAAATCACCCCACACTTCGTCTTCGTCATCATCTTATCTCCAATTCCAGGTGAATGAGTATGAATCAGGGTCACACATAAAATAATCCAAACCAGGTTGAGGGTGAAACACGTGTAATCAGGCAGTCTTCTCCCTAGTATGAAGAGCCCACTGCCTGTCAGACAGAACTGCCATTTTTATTGAGTATAGAGACCATCCCTGGGTGGGACAGTAAATCCACCCAAGTTTACAAGTAAAGATACAAAGAAACTAGGGGTGTTTTAGGTAAAATAAGGAAAACTGCTCCTTTTTTGTTCAAAAAATTGAGGAGTACATAGTCATGTTTTATTGTACTCTGTTATAGGCAGGAACCCCAGATCAGAATTAACAAAAGTGGTTATTTTGCATAAGCACAGTAAAAGTTGGCTGTAATAGCATCAAAATTTAAACTGTATACAACATTCTCAAAACAATCAGCTTTTTTCCATATCTTTGTCTCATACATCTCACAACACTTTTTCTTTTTTTTCTTTTTTTTTCCCTTTTTTTTGGTTTTGTTTTGTTTTGGGGTCACACCCGGCAGCGCTCAGGGGTCACTCCTGGCTCTACACTAAGAAATCGCTCCTGCAGGCTCTGGGAACCATATGGGATGCTGGGATTCGAACCACCATCCTTCTGCACGCAAGGCAAACGCCTTACCTCCATGCTATCTCTCTGGCCCCTCACAACACTTTTCATAGATTTCTCTGAACATAAACTTTAGAACCTTTCTGCTGATACACTTAATTTGAAAATTCTTTCTTTTCTTTTCTTTCTTTTTTTTTTTTATTTTGAGCCACACCCAGCAACGCTTAGGGGTTACTCCTGGCTATCCACTCAGAAATAGTTTTTGGCAGGCACGGGGGTCCATATGGGATGCCTGGATTTGAACCAACCACCTTAGGTCCTGGGTTGGCTGCTTGCAAATGCCGCTGTGCTATCTCTCCGGCCTCAATTTGAAAATTCTTAAACATTTTTATACCAAGCACTATAATACAAGTCTAGAACATCTGAGTTCCTTTTCATAAACTTCCTTAAACAAAATGACAAGAACATTTCTGCATACATATGTATATACATACAGTTTGAAAATAAGTTCGCTAAAACAGTCTTATAATGAGCACTGTAATAAGAGTCTAGAACATCCAAGTTCCTTTTCCATCGATTTCTGTGGACGAAGAGATTAAACACTTTTTTTTTAAATATGGAATGCTTCATGAATTTGCGTGTCATCCTTGTGCAGGGGCCATGCTAATCTTCTCTGTATCATTCCAATTTTAGTATATGTGCTGCCAAAGGGAGCACAAAATTAGAACACTTTTGCAGAAATAATTTGAGAATAAGTTGCTACATAATAATACACAATAAAACATCATAGTAATTGGAAAACATTCACTAGGATAGCTGAGAACTTTAAAAACTCTAACATTATGTATTTCCCCAGAATTGTGCAAACTGATATTTAAGCACTACAGTTGGACACAAAATTTTTCTGTTTGCTGCAGGCCATAATACAAAACAATAAGATCCATACAGATAAAATACAATTTAACTAGCAATATAGTGATCGATGAAAATAGGGTCTAGAGATTAGCCTAGGAGAAAGTTACAAGAGATTCTGAAAGCAGCTTCTCCTCTGTTGGGCTTTGGCTGGGCTTGGATCGTCCATCTTCTGTGGTGACTGCTAGGGTCTCCTCGATAAGCTGCTGCAGGTCGAGGGGCCGTGGTCCTGGCAAAAAGTGCCTCTGTTAGAGGAAAGATGGTTGGTATCGGCATCTGGGAGGCTACCCAGAGTCTTCACCTCTCTTCCCTTCACTGTCTGCCTCTGACCCATCTGAACGGGCCTCTGCCACAATAGATGGTAGGGCAGCTGAGTGAGACGGGGGTGGGGGGTGAATTGGCAGAACCTATGTCGATTGGGAGCACACCTGCTACCTTTCACTGGCAACCCACCCAGGTTTACAAGTAAGACAATCTCTGGGTAAATCCAAGTTGTAAATATACATTTAAAAAAAAAAACAGCAGGGATGATCTTTGTTTTGAGTAAAATAAGGCGTAACCCAACACTGGTCATGAGCATTTATATGACTGGAAAGTTATCCTGAAACTTTTATCATTCCTCTTTGACTTCAGCCACCCTCCAGCTACTGCTACAAGGCTGAGCAATGGTGTCCTTCGGCAGATGGGACAACCAATGTTGAGATGTCCTGGGTGTCATACTCATGGAACCTACCCAAGACCCACAGCCGAATTGTGCTGGATCTTCTACGATGTGTTACAATTTCTTCAGCTTGCTCCTCAAGATGAAGTAGGTGTTCTATGGAAGCTACAGCTGAGTGGGAGTGTCCCCTTTGAACTCAAAGCTGTCCAGGCATGATGTTTTCATGCCTCAAAACCAAGATGATTTTGTCCCATGGTTCCCTCTATTGGGACCAGGGTTCTGAACAAGGTGGGATGCCATTTTGTAAAAGCCATATAACAGGCTTCTTCTCAGGTTTTGAGCAGGGAGAGACACCATTTTATAAGAACCACATGGGTAAGCCACATGCTAGGTCTCCACAAGTCTATTTCCATTAACCCTGCCCCAAGTTACCTGACCATACCAGACATTAGCCCTGGCCTAGACAATAGCCAATCATTTTAAAGATCATCAGAAATCTAAAACCTCCCAATATCTCTTCTTCATGACTTTGGGCTGGGCTCATCTCCTTCAGGAGATGAACCTAGCTGGCCAATGTGGGAGCCTTTTGGCAGATTGATTAAAGTATTGAGCTTTATTCCAGTTGTGTGGTTTCATCCTTTGAGTTTGGACTCTAGCACCTCTTTCTTTAGGAACAATATTGTCCCAGAAGCCACTCAGAGCCTCATGCTAACAGCTGCCTGATTAGTAAGCCCATAACTGTACATACCTACACCTCGGAGTGAACACTTTATAATAATCAGGACTCTGATCCCAGCAAATCTCTTTCTGAAACCTGTGCCTTCAGAGTCTGCCTTAAAGGAGAGAATTCTGGGACTGGATAGATAGTACAGTGGATAGGGTGCTTGTCTTGCACATGGTTGATCCAGGTTCAATAGCTGACACCTCATATATCCTCTTAAACCCTGCCAGGAGTGACCTCTGAGCACAGAACCAGGAGTAACCCCTGCACTGTTGGGTGTGCCATAAAGACAAAAAGTGAAGATCCTTCTAGTAACCTCAGCCTTTGGGTACTTCTTCAGAACGACTTTGCTTCTAGGAACTTTGATATCACATACTAAATTGTGCTAAGAGACTCTAAGTACAACTAAGGAACAAAAGAAGCAGACCTGGCCCTACCTTACGGGCCTCCTTTCTTTTCTTTTCAATATTCTTTTTTTTTTAATTTTTAATTAATTTTAATTAATTTTTTAATTTTTTAAATTTTTTTAATTTTAATTCTTTTTTTTTTTTTTTTTTGGTTTTTGGGCCACACCTGGCGATGCTCAGGGGTTACTCCTGGCTGTCTGCTCAGAAATAGCTCCTGGCAGGCACGGGGGACCATATGGGACACCGGGATTCGAACCAACCACCTTTGGTCCTGGATCGGCTGCTTGCAAGGCAAACGCCGCTGTGCTATCTCTCCAGGCCCTAATTTTAATTCTTAAAAAAAAAAAAAACTGCAGTCAACCACTAAAGATACATATAGTCCCCTAAAGTACAATAACCATAGTTTCATGTGTGGGGATTTGGAGGCTGGTCAGTGTTAGTTATGTCTGAAAAGACAACACTAGATCAGTACTATGATCCCAAGTTTACTCTTTGGCTACTTGATGGAACAGTATTCTTGAGCCACATTATTTTCATTTTTGGGGGGGTCACACCCAGCAGTGCTCAGGGGTCACTCCTGGCTCTATGCTCAGAAATCGCTCCTGGCAGGCTCAGGGAACCATATGGGATACCGGGATTCAAACCACCGACCTTTTGCATGCAAGGCCTTACCTTATGTCTTACCTCCATGCTATCTCTTCGGCCCAATGGGCCTCCTTTCTGGGACTCTGTCATACCTTCCCTCAAAGAAAATAATTTCAGGGGAAAAAAAGCAATGAAGTTAAATCACATTTTTATTTAGTAATTCTGAAGAAAGGGGGAGAGAGAGGAGAGAGAGAGAGAGAGAGAGAGAGAGAGAGAGAGAGAGAGAGAGAGAGAGAGAGAGAGAGAGAGAGACTAAAGGGAGAAAGTAGGATTTACCAATGGTGAAGAGTATTCCAGTATACATCCCATGTGGAAGTATGAAAGTGCATATTAGGCAGATGGCATCTGCATGCAGGTACTGTGTGCAAGGGCTAGCAACTCATATGTGCACAGCACCAACACATGGGCCCAGGGAGCACATTTTTGTTTCTCCCAATCTGTCTTATGTGGAGCTTTCTACCTAGGTAAGAGTCTGTTGTTAGGGTGGTTGCCAAGGGGAAGAGCTGGGTTCAGTTGATCTTCTTTGACCTTCCTTTCCTGGCTTTTGTTACTGATGGCACTTCTCTTATTGGGCCTTAATTCCAGTATCCACCATGTGTGTCCTGGTAGTAACAAGAATAACTTCTTCAAATTCTGTCTCCTGGTTTTATTATGTCCCAAGAACTTTTATTTCATTCCAAGAACTCATTGCCATTGGTGGGGGTGGGGAGTTTCCTTATCAACCTGCCTCCTTCACTTACATGTGGCCAGCTCCCACCACAGTTGACACACTGCATGAGTCCCAGTTTTGCACATCATGGGATTCCTCCACCCAAGCAAGAGTTCCTCAGGGAGTCATGATTTCAGACTGCAGCAAGGAAGTTCTATTTGCCAGGAAAAGAAAATCAATTCTCACCTCTGACCTGGTTCTTTTCCTTCTCTGGTATATTGCCTACCCTCACAGAAAAATAATTTCAGGAAGAAGATAGATAATGAAAATAAGTTTACTTGGGAAATACAAGGGGGAGAGAGAGTTATATGCTCAGGAGAGAACATGAGCTTCTCCAGAGCAAAGAGAGCAAAGAACACATCCTAGGAGAGCTGTGGGTGAATCCCAAAGATGGAAAAAATGCATCATAAAGTGAAAGAAACCATGGACATATCTTGGGCAAAGACTAGGGAAAAGTACATCATTGTGTCAGTCAAGTTGATATAGTTGATATAGTTTTGCCATAAATGCCCACAAAGTCTGTTGCTAGGGCTGTTGTCAAGAAGAGCTTGGAACAGGTTGATGGTATCATCAGATATTTTTGTTTTTTGTTCCACTGTTGGAGCTTCTTCTCCCAGGGTTCCCCAGCTATGCTCTGGAACTGGATGTCTGCATCTTAGAGGTTTTCCAGACTCCTCAGATAGATCCTATCTTGAAGACCTTCATGCCTTTACACTGATTTGAGTTCCAGAGTTTTTTCTTTCCTTATTTTTGTTTTTGTTTTGTTTGGAGGTCACACCCACCCATGCTCAGGGGTTACTCCTTGCTCTGAGCTCAGGAATTACTCGTAGGGTTGCTCAGGGAACTATATGGGATGACAAGGATCAAACCTGGGATGGTCATATGCAAGGAAAATGCCCTATCCATTGGACTATAGCTTGGGCCCCAGACTGTCTAATCCACATTTGACTGTTTCTAATCCACATTTCTGGGGTCACTCTATTTCTCTACCTATAACTCAATAATCTAAGGATAAAAGTGACTTCTAGGTACTACAACTATTCCAATCAACCTTCCCAACGAGACCACTCCTGGATTTTCTAGCTACCCATATGCTTGAGTTTTCAAAAAAATCTTATTAAAATATATTTTATTTTATTTTATTTTTATAATTATGTGACTCTTATTTATTTATTTATTTATTTATTTATTTATTTATTTATTTATTTTTGGTTTTAGGACCACTCCCAGAAATACTCAATGATTACTCCTGGCTCTGACCTCAGGAATCACTCCTGGTGGTGATTGGGTGACCATCTGGGATGAGGAAAACAAACCTGGGCTAAACATATGCAAAGCAAGCCCCTTATTTGCTGTACTATATAGCTCTGGCCCCCCACAGATCTTCCTTTAATATTTCAATAAATTATTTATTATTTAAGATAACCCAAGCCTAGAGTCAGAGAATGGCTCAAGGATAGAGCACATGATTTGCATGTATGAGGTCTTGAGTTCAATCCTGACACTACCAAAAGCAAACAGAAAAACAAAAAGATAGCCAAAAATCTCTGTAACTTTGCTAACTTTGCTAACAAAGAACACTCCATGATTCCACAGAAATGGCCTCTCAAATGTTGTCTGTTGCCTGTGTGTTCTTATCCTGAAACAATACCCCTGCATCTATATTTAATTCCTACCTGCCCCTCTTTATTTTAGGACCAGGAAAACTTAAGTTCATCCATTTCCCAAAGACCAGGCAAACAACAGCTTCTAATTCTTCATTACCTTCAGAAAATTGGCATCTTAGTTTATAAACAAAAGTATTTGAGGTATGTGGTTGACTTGGCTGAATCCCCAGCACTCCACATGGTCCCACAGCTTCATTAGGAATGATCCCTGAGTGAAGAGATAGGATTAGGCCCTGAACACAGCTGAGTGTGGTATCTCTCTCTCTCTCTCTGTCTCTGACTCTCTCTCTCTCTCTCTCTCTCACACACACACACACACACACACACACTCACACACACACACACACTCACACACACACACACACTCACACACACACACACACACACTATACACACCAAAATAAAGTTTTCCATCTTTCTCCAGGCTTGGAGAGATAGTTCAGGGTTAAGACATCTGCCTTGCATGCATCTGACTCTGGTTTCATCCTTGGCACCACATACGATCCTTAGAGTGGCCCCTGATCCCTAGAGCCAGAACCAGAAATAAGCCCAGAAACCTAAACCATACCAACCAATGATCCTTCTCTATTAATATTACAGAAAGTTTGAGCAGGAAAACAACCAACTCAAGGTATTTGAAGGAAAGGACTGGAAGCAGAAGATTGATTTACACAGCAATGGAAGAATTGAGACGTTAAAAAGACAATGAATCAACTCAGTATTTAATAACCAGAAACCACTAAGAGCCCTGCACCAGAGGGACTACAGAAGACCGAGATAGAGATAGATAGAGAGAGAGAGAGACAGAGAGACAGAGACAGAGAGACAGACAGAGAAAATTGCAGTCAAGGTTTTAGCCTTACACATGGCTGACTATGGTTCAGTCCTGGGCACCATTTATGGCTTTCCAGGCCAACAAGTGTGATTCCAGAATACAGAATCAGGAGTAACACCAGGGCACTACTAGGTTTGATTCAAAAAGAAAAATAGTACACTGGTGAAGGGAGATGTTCTGTTTGTGACTGTAACCCAACTATAATCATGTTTGTAATCATGGTACTTAAATAAAAAATATATATATAATTTACTAAAAAAAATAAAATAGAAAGGATGGTACTACTGGAGTGCTAAAAAATCCCTGTACAAGCTTGGCTTGTGGCAAGTCAGAGATGTGCAATTACTGCTAAAATGCTCCTGGTGAGAAAGGTAAAACACCTGGGTTCTCCTCTCCTTCCACTTCAACAGGGCACCTACCTAGCTGCAAGCCAGAGAGGATCCTGCAGGGTCAGTCCCATTCTGACCAGCAAAGTGGGGGAAAGACAAAGATAGTATCTCAAACATCCCTAAGAGAATTTTTTGACGTTTGTTAGACGTTTGTTAGAGTTTTATTTCATTTCTTTTTTTTTGTTTTGTTTTGGGGGGCCACACCTGGCAGAGCTCAGGGGTTACTCCTGGCAGACTCAGGGGACTATATGGGATGCCAAGAATCGAATCCAGGTCTGTCCCAGGTCAACTGTGTGCAAGGCAAATGCCATACCACTGTGCTATCACTCCAGCCCCTATTTAATTTCTTGAACTAAATGAATTTAGCATTTAAATTGCACTTAATAAATAAATATTAAAGTTCTAAATATGTGCACAATTTTAGTTTCTTATTGAGGTTAGATATTATCACACAAAATAGTATATTTTCTACTTTAAAAAATAAAAAGCTCTGTGGTGGCCAGAGAGACAGCACAATAGGTAAGGCCCTTGCCAACCTAGGTTCAATCTTTGGCATCCCATCTGATCCCCAGAGGACCTCCAGGAGTAATTCCTGAGTGCAGAGCCAGGAGTTTTCCTTGAACATTACCAGCTGTGGCCTAAAAGACAAATATATAAAGTAAGGTCTATGTCTTGGTCACATTCTCATTATGATCCCTTTACCTGTTCCTTTTTATACCATGTGAGTTCAAGACACTGGTTAATTTGTAGTGTTCAGGAAAAGGCATGCAACAATCCCCTAGTCTGGCTTTGTTGTTAGAACAGGAACTGATTCCCTGTTACCCACAACTTAAGGCCCCAGAGAAGCCAGAGAACAGAGCCGTGACTGTTGGGTGACTTACTAACAAATCACTCAGTTCCTCCCCACCCCCTGCTTTCTCTGGGTTTATTTCCCTGCAGCCCGTGACTGTAAAACAAGCTGGCTTCACATCAGAGCAAGGAGAAATGGGAGGGACACAGTGACGTGCCAGCAGCACAATGACAAAACAAGATTCTTTTTCTTATATAAGGAATTGTTAGAATGAGAAAAATTAACACTTTGTAAGACCATTTGTTTTCATCAAACTCTGTTTTAACTGTAATAGCAATACCAGTAGGTGACTGAGCTCTCAATGTTACTAATCTGTGCCATAATGAAAAAGAGACTCCTGCTCTCTGTTCTTGCTTACATAACTCTGAGAAAGAACTGGTGCAATGTTTAAGTTCCAACTCCATAAAAGCTGTGTTGGCCATCCTCCCTGCATTCACCACAAAGGGGTGAGCCTGAGGGCCAACTTCAGGATTGTAGGGCCCAGCGAAGGAGTTAGCTTGATTGCATGCTTTTGTTGATTTGTTTTAGGGGCACACCTGGCAGAGCTCAGAGATTACTCCAGGCTCTGTACTCAGGGGTTAACTTCTGGTAGTGCTCATGGAGACCATACATAGTGTTAAGGACCCAGTTAGCTTTGTTCAAAGTAAACACCTTACCAGCTGTATTATCTCTCCAGATCCTAATATATAAATATTGAATTCAGAGTCAAGGACAGAGACAGAACTAGGAGCTGGGCTGTAGAACTGACCAATCCCAGCAAACATTCTTGGGTGGTATCAACCCCAGAACACTGTTCGCAAAGGGAATTGTTAAAGCTCCACCCATAGTCCACTGAGTTTGTTACCCCAAAATTTCTCAACGTTAACTTTTCAGAATCTCTACTCAAGGTAATACAAACACCTAAAATTCTTTGTCTTGGGATTTGGAGGATGGCCGGTTGATGGAAAATTTGTGCTCAGAGCCTACTCTTGGCTCTGAGTGCCCTACTTCTGCTGGGCACTCAGAATACCATATCCAGTTCTGGAAATTAAGATAGGGTCAGTCAAAAAGTAAATTAAAGGGCCAAAGTGATAGCACAGCGATAGGGTGTTTGCCTTGCACCAGGATGAACCAGGATTCGATTCCTGGCATTCCATATGATACCTCAAGCCTGCCAGGAACAATTTCTGAGTACAGAGCCAGGAGTAATCCCTGAGCACTGCTAGGTGTGGCCAAAAAACAAACAAATAAAAAAGTAAATTAAATGGGGTCAGCCACATGTAAGACAAGTAACCTCTGTACTATCTCTCAGGCCCTTATAATAAAATGTCTTGATACATGATTTTTTGTTTTGTTTTGGGGTCACACCTGGCAGTGCTCAGGGGTGCACCTGGCTTTTACTCCTGGCTGGCTCGGGGGACCAAAAGGATGCTGGAGATCAAACCTGGGCTGGCCACAACAAGGCAACTGCCCTACCTACTGTACTATCGCTCTGGTCCCAACACATATTTTTTTTATTTCTACCCCAAAACTAATCCTTTGAAGAGGGAGGTAAATGGGAAAGCTTGGGCAATGAGTGTCAGGTGAATTTCATAAAGTCAGAACCGACCTCAGTCAGACAAGCAATGCAGCAGAGCCCATCAAGATGGTTCATCATTACCTCCTGGATAATGCCTAGCAACCAATCCCAAGATTGTAGGAAATTTCCACAGTAAAATCAGCTTTGGAGAATCTAGCAGCACATACTTCACCTGTCTGTGAGTTGTCAAAAGTAGTTCACTCTGGGTGTGTGATTCCCCTCTTTATAGTACACTCTCCATCTTGTTTCAGATTTGCCCATACTGGCTTTTGTCCTGGTTTGTCCTGGTTCTGCGGTCAGAGTTGAGTCATGAAGGTCTTGGGGGACCAGACGGGTTGTATGGATAAAACCTGAGTTAGCCTTGTGTAAGACAAACACCTTACCCAATTTACAATTACTCTAGCCCCACAATACACTCTCTGATGGCTGTCTTCTCTGTCTGAGGCTCCTCCAGTTTGTCATATTTGACATCCCAGAATTCCACTTCAGTCATTCATTTATTTTAGTTGGAAACCATAATTAGGGGGCCGGAGCGGTAGCACAGTGGTAGGGCATTTGTCTTGCAGCCTTGCATGTGGCTGACTGAGGGCGAACCGCAGTTCGATCCCCTGGCATCCCATATGGTCCGCCAAGCCAGGAGTAACCCCTGAGCATCACCGGGTGTGCCCCCCCCCCAAAAAAAGAAACCAGAATTAGGGGCTGGAGCAATTGTACAGTAAATAGGGTACCTTTCTTGTACATAGCCAACTTAAGTTCCATCTCTAACATTCTATATATGGTCCCCTCAACACTACCAGTTGAGCTGAGGGCACCAATGAAACAAAACAAACAAACAAACAAAAAAAAACCAGGATTATCCCTGAGCTCGTGCTTCTCCCACTTCATTATACCCCCTACCAGCAGAAAATTTATTCTAGCTTCCAGATGTCCCAAGAATCAAGCCACTTCTCTCTACACCCACAGCCATTCCCACAGTTGAGGATCCTATTACCTATGTTGGAGTCCTATTGTCATCTCCTAACTGATAATACAGTGATGACATTTTTCACCAGTTAGTCATGAGTTTCAAAGTTGTTTTCTGAGTCCCTACTGTGTGTTGGATGTTGGTGATACACCCAACTTGCTTACTTTATAAGTAGGGAAAACAAAATCCTTGCCCTCACAGAACTCACATTCTCACAAAAGCCAGTTGATTCTCTTAGAACACATTGTCAGGGGTCAGAGCAACCTACTTAGTCTAATGCAGCCAGCTCTAGCAATCCAGGGGCATCTTTCTCTGTGTCACTTTACCCAGCTAACAGTCAGCCTACCTTCCTGGTCTCAGTGTGTCTAGCTGGAATTGCCAGCTGCAAAGAGTTAAGTCATATGAGGTAATAATAAAATTTTGAGGATGCCCAGGATTCACTGAGGCCTAGAACACCTTCTGCTATAACCAGTCCTTCTCCCCAAATAAAAGAACGAAGCATTCAGAGACTTACCTGGCTGATTCTTTCTTGGGACTTGGAAATTTGATTGTCCAGGGATAGCAGGAAGAACTCTTGGTGCTTCAAATAAGCATCACTACTGACTTGTTTCAGGCCCAGTACCTTCTTTGGGTGGCAGAAGTGATTTGAGGGCAAACTGGAGACCACTCAATTCTGGTCTGAAGTTAGAATTCTAAAGGACAAGCCAAATAAAATGTAACTCTTGAAGAATGTCAAGGAATATTTTTTGTTTGTTTTTGTTTTTGGGTCACACCTGGCATCGCTCAGGGGTTACTCCTGGCTCTACGCTCAGAAATCGCTCCTGACAGGCTCGGGGGTCCATATGGGATGCCGGGACTTGAACCACCATCCTGCTGTGTGCAAGGCAAACGCCTTACCTCCATGCTATCTTCCAGTCCCAATGTCAAGGAATTTTGAAGCCATACTTCACTGTTCAAACTGGCCTACAATTATTTCACCTTTTTTTCTTGCTTCTTATTTTGTTTGTTTTTAGGTGCCACACTGGCAATGCTCAGGACTTACTCCTGGTTCAATATCACTACTAGTGGATTTGGAGGACCATTTGGGGTACCAAGGAATTAAACTTGGGATGGACATGTGCAAGACGAGCACAATACCCACTGTATTATCTCTTTAGTTCTCTTCACCATACCACTATATTACTTCTTTGGCCTCCATTTCATTCTTTCTAAATAAAAATTTTCCTTAATGAAGAAAAGAGGAGGAAAATGAGGAGGAGAAAAAAGAGGAGAAACTTATTTCCAAATCACCAGGCAGAAACACATGTTCTTCCCACCCTGATTCGTTGGAGCAGGAACACTACCAACCAGGAATGATGACACAGTTCTCTTCAGGGTGGCCAATTTAGAAAGCTCACCCTAGGCCTGCTCTTCAAGCCTATGTTGACCTTTAAACAAGTATCTCGCTCATTTGTTTCCATGTTTCTTGCTTGGAGAAAAAAGAAACCGGAGAAACCTGTGTTCTCTCTTAAACATGTACTTTTTCCTTTCTCTCCCATCACATCTTTATAAAGAAGTTTCAATAAAAACTTTCTTGCTTCGCCAAAAAAGAAGATCAACTCAGCAATGATCCTCAGACCTCCTTCTCAGAGCTTGCTGGTCACATGATGGGGGGTGGGAGGACGCAGGGTCCGTCCTCTGTGCCTGAGACTGCTTGGACATGAATGGGCCTGTACGCGTGGTCCCAAGGGCACTTCTCTCCAAAGAAAGGCAACAGCTTGAGGAGGAGGGCTCAGGATTCCTTTTCGAGGGAGGATGCCTTTTGCCTGGCCTTAGGTTTTCCACTGTTCAACTACTCTAAGTGCTTCTCTGTGGAATGAGATAATTTCCTTTTGCTCTTTTGATTCCTCTCTTGTGATGCTGCAGGATTTGGGCCCAGGAGTGACTCAGCTGATTTGCCTCCTGACAAGCATGCAGTGGTATAGAAAGGACTCAGAAGAGTAGGGGTGAGGGTTAATTTGGAATCAAAGTTCAAGTCTTATGAAGAAGTTCAAGTCAAGAAGAGGTTCGGTCTTGTGCCCATAAAAAACATGAAAAAGGCCTGAAGATTTAGGACCAATTCCTGAATTTACTCCAGGAGTACAGCAGAGGTGGGGAAACTCAGCCAGCTCGAGAATGATGTCACAGGCTTGTAGAATTCTCACTAAAACTCAGGCTCTAAGACTCACCAATCTGCCAGAATTGGAAGAGGGGAGTCTAGTTGGCAGGTGATACAAAGCAAATAGATATATCAGACCCTGTGAACAAGACTGAGATGGGAGCCAATCTTTATAAAAATTTGGGAAAGGAAGGAAATGATTCAAACAAACAAGTCACAGTGAGCATTAACACAGGAACTAGTGTTATGTATCTGGGAACAGGTTGAGGGGAAAGGAGAGAACCCAGGCTTAGAAATATTATTATCCATCCACCCATCACCCTGTGCTGGACACTGGAGATGCAGAGAAAAGTAGCATGGCTCTTGCTCTGGAGAAAATATCTGGATGAATTTGATAGAGATACCAAAAACATAAACAAAAGCAGAGGAAAACTCAGTCCAAGCTAAGGCAGTAGTCAGCCCAGGGAATATGAGCAGAGAGGGACTGGATCCAGCTCTACCTGTGTACAAGAAGAATCTGGGCATCTTTTACATGGAGCAAGAACAAGGGGCTCTTCACAGTAGGGACAAGTTGGTACTTGAATAATGTCAGAATATGTGTTAAAATTGGTGTGAGTCTATAGAAATAACTACACAGAGAACTACCATAATTAAGTGAATGGATGAGGGAACTGGAAGGCCTGTCTGGAGTATAGGTGGGGGTGGGGTGGGATAGAGGGAGATTTGGGACATTGGTGGTGGGAATGTTGCACTGGTGAAGGGGGTGTTCTTTACATGACTGAAACCTAATCACGATCATTTATGTAATCAAGATGTTCAAATAAAGAAGAAAATAAATTGGCATGAAAGGGAGCCGGAGAGATGTCATGGAAGTAAGGCGTTTGCCTTGCATGCAGAAGAACTGTGGTTCGAATCCCGGCATCTCATATGGTCCCCCGAGCTTGCCAGGAGCGATTTCTGAGCATAGAGCTAGGAGTAATCCCTGAGCACTGCCGGATGTGACCCAAAAACAAAACAAAAGAATTGGCATGAAGGGAGGCTACCAAAAAACCTGTTTGTGGCCCTGCAGGTGGTGAGATGGGGCTGGTTCATTGGATCCTTTCAAGAAGGTGACAGTAAATGCAACAGCTGCTGTATCTCATGATATGGGGGAGAGGGAAGGCTATATTCTTGCTTCTGAGCTATGGGGAAAGATGAACTCACCTTTGGCTCTAGCCTGGAGCCCAGTTAAATTACAATCCCTTCACAGTAGGAAAAATGGGTGACAGCTTGTTCCTATTTAATTTCTTCTTTTAGGTATAGAAATCTTGATAGCCCTGATCTTGGAGTTTGGAAAAACATAAGGATACTAGGTCAAGAAGAGGAAGGGTAATTGCAATTCAGTGGATACTTAGAACTCAGGTCTTAGCAAACACTGAATGACTAATTAATAACCTACTCATTGTTTCTGCTGGTTTGGGCCCAAGCATGAGCTGGTGCTAAGCCTGCAAATGAAACCCCAGATCATGTAGCCTTAGAAAGTAGGGGATGACAAGAAGAGGCCTTCTAGAAAGGCACTTGTAAGGCTGGTTCTTGCAAAGAACACAGATTTGCTTACATACTCTTTGATTCTGTCCTGGAACAAGTTACTACAATTCTCTGAGCTGCCAGGCCCTCAGCTGTGAACCAGCAACAAGAGCACCTGCTTCTTAAGAATCTTGAAAGAATCAGTGATATCATCTTGTTGTTGTTGTTGTTGTCGGCATCGTCTTGGGGGCTCATAACCAGCAGTGCTCAGAACTTACTCCTGGATCTTCACTCAAGGATCACTCCTGATGGGTCTCAGAGGACCATAGGGGTTACCAGGAATCAAACTTGTGATGACCGCACATAAGATAAGTGCACTACCCACAGTATGATTGCTCTGGCCTCCCAAGTCAGCGACCATTTTGAGAAATATTCTGGCTTTCAAAGGTTACTTGGTTAAAGGGAATTCCCTTGTGCTTCTTACCTACAAAACTGTCTCAAGAAGGACAAAAGAGATAGTACAAAAGTTAGGGTAGCTGCCTTGCATTCAGCCAATCCCAGGCCTATCTCCTGTATTTCATAAAGTTCCCCTGAGCACTGCCAGGTGTGCCCTCCCCCAAAATGCAAATAAACAAAAAAAAAATGCAGTCCTGGAGTTCTTGCATGCATAGCATTTATTCTAGCCTTGTGAGGATTTTCTTCAGTCTATTTTCTTGCAGTGCTGGGAATAGAGCCTGGGCCTCACACATGCAAAGCAAGTGGTCAATTGCTGAGCCACATCCCTAGTCAAAGCTTAACATTTTTTGTTTTGTTTTTGATTTTGGTTTTTGGGTCACACCCGGCAGCGCTCAGGGGTTACTCAGGCTCAGAAATTGCCCCTGGCAGGCACAGGGGACCTTATGGGATGCCGGGATTTGAACCACCATCCTTCTGCATGAAAGGCAAATGCCTTACCTCCATGCTATCTCTCCAGCCCGCTTAACGTTTTTTTAAGTTTTTTTTGTTTTTTTGTTTGTTTATTTGTTTTTGTTTTTCAGGCCACACCCATTTGGTGCTCAGGGGTTATTCCTGGCTAAGCGCTCAGAAATTGCCCCTGGCTTGGGGGGACCATATGGGACACCGGGGGGATCGAACCATGGTCCTGATCCTCAACTAGCACTTGCAAGGCAGACACCTTACCTCTAGCGCCACCTCGCTGGCCCCTTTTTTTAAGTTTTTTGTTGTTATTGTTTTTGGGTCACACTCGGTGGCACTCAGAGGTTACTCCTGGCTCTGTGATAAGAAATGAATCCTAGGGGCCGGGCGGTGGCGCTAGAGGTAAGGTGCCTGCCTTGCCTGCGCTAGCCTAGGAAGGACCGTGGTTCGATCCCATATGGTCCCCCAAGCCAGGAGCGACTTCTGAGCGCATAGCCAGGAGTAACCCCTGAGCGTCACCGGGTGTGGCCCAAAAACCAAAAAAAAAAAAAAAAAAGAAATGAATCCTAGCAGGCATGGGGGTTCATATGGGATGCCGGGATTTGAATCACTGTCCGTCCTAGATCGGTTGTGTGCAAGGCAAACACCCTACCGATGTACTATCTCTTCAGCCCCCAAGCTTAACTTTCTGATTGCCATATTGCTACAATGCTCTGTGGTTGGGCATCGCTCTAGGCTGTGCTTCTGAGACAATATGTTCTGAGACAATATGTGCCTGGAGATCTAACTGGGCTGGCCATCCCATATGTTCCTGGGTTCCAGCTAGGAGTGATCCCTGAATAAATAAAAGTAAAGAATAAAATTCTAAGTGCATTTGGGTGTAGTCCAACATTTAAAAGAGAGGAGAAAAAAAAGCGTCTTTATACCTAGAAAGATCTTGCTTCTATTTCTTTTGACTGCAAAATGCCATCTCATTTATTTCAATATCTGTGAATACAGGGACATGAAAGATAGTAAAAGTATTAATATACTTGCCTTTTATATATCTGACCCGTGGTTTAATTCCTGACACTGCATATGGCCTCCCACCCCAGCACTGCCAGGAGTGAACCCTGAGCATAGAATGAGTAGTAGTCCCCTAAGAAATGTTGGTCTTTCCTTCTCAAAGAGAATCCTCAACATTCCTATGGTGATGTAAGTACTATATTTCATAATCATTACATTTTGTTTTATAAGTAATGCTGGCAAGCACATGTAGGGAAGTGAGAGATGGCAGCCCCAAGAAGGAAATCTACAACTTTCTTTCTCCCTACCTCTGCCACCTAATGGGTAGCTGGGTAACTCTAGGATTGATAAAGTCTGTGATGTCCTGAGACATGGATATCAAGTCCCACCAAATCCACTAGGCAGCCCTCAAACAACACCTCACATCCACTTGTTCTGCCCAATGCAGGAGAGTTAATCCCCACTATCCAATTTCTTGGGGTACATGTCCCAGAGTTAAAGTATGAAAGTTCACATCTCAGGAGGGGATATGCAGGTGACATGAGTGTGCGAAACCCATGTGCTTGGGCTGGCATACACATATGCCTTGATTTTGTTTTATTTATTTTGGTTTGTTTCCATTTGGGTCATATCTAGTAGTGTTAAAGACTTACTTCTGGCTCTGTGCTCAGATAGATCATTTTTAATATCCTTTGTGGGGCTCTATACGAGTGTGAGGATAGAACCCAGTTTGACCTTAAAGCTCAGGACTGTAAGCTTAACTTTAAACTTCCTTTTGTATTCTTAAGATTCAAAGTTCCTTTTCTTCCTTTCTTTCTTCCTTCCTTCCTTCCTTCCTTCCTTCCTTCATTCATTCATTCATTTATTTATTTATGTGGAGTCATACTTAATAGTTACTCAGGGGCTCTGTATTCAGAGTGGCCCTTGGTGATCCTCTGGGGACCATATGTGATGCTGAGGATAGAATCAAGGTAGATGCTTTCAAGACAAGTGCTTTAACCCCTGTACTATCTTTCTGACTCCCACAGCTCCCTTTAGAAATTTATTATTACTTGATTATCTCACTAACTATTGCAAAGCCTCCTTTCCACCAACTCTTTATTTTTGGGGGAATTTTCCCTTCTCTAACACTTATTCATGCATGTGTGTACCCTGTAGGTAGCACGCTGGGACCTAGCGCCAGAGTTTTTCTAGAAAATGTGGGCTTCTGGATGCATGGCAGCTGCATCCAATCAAAATATAAAGGGGTTCTTATATAAAAAGTATCAATAGGTCGATTTGTTTTGTTTTGTTTTGGGGTCACACCTGGCAGCACTCAGGAGTTATTCCTGGTTCTTAGCTCCTGGCAGGCACAGGGGACCATTAGGGATGCTGGGATTCGAACCACCGTCCCTCCTGGTTTGGCTGAATGCAAGACAAATGCCCTACCACTGTGTTATTCTCCAGCCCCAGGTTGATATTTTTGATAAGGGGTCCCAGACCTCAAGGAAAATCTCATTTCCTTACTGTTCTCTGAAGTACCGATATTTGCTCTATATTTTCTCAATGTAAATACAAAATTTATTTACCAGTTTCAAATGTGTTAGTAATAGTTAAAAATTGACCAGCCTATCATTGAATTATTTGGGAGCTAAAAAAACATAGTGCAGTTTTGTTTTTCTGTAGTACTAGTTTTATGTGCTCTGTAAACTAAAAAGAAGAAAATAGGATGATTATATGGTAGCACAGGAAGAAGAGAGAGAGAGAGAGAGAGAGAGAGAGAGAGAGAGAGAGAGAGATTAGGGAGAAAAAAGGTAAATGAATAATTGATCATCCCTTCCTGGTGCCAGTCACAGTGCAAGAAGCTTCATTTATATCATCTGGTTTGATCATCACAGCCATTCCCGGACATAGATTTATTGCTGCTCTCAGAGACGGGGAGCAATCTGCTCAAGGACATACCGTGAGTTTCTGCAGAGCCAGTAGCTGAATGTCCTTCTCACAGATCCTCTGCAGGCAGGGGGTATAAAAGAGTAGATCACAGAAAGCACACTGAAGTCTAACAGATAAGCGAATAGATTAAAGCGAAACTGGAGATGAGAGGAAAGATGGCTGATCAGTAACAAATAGGTTCTACTAGCTGTTAGGAAGAGATGTGTCTTCTGAAGCCACCAGCCCTGGGGCAAGGCAAGAGCAGATATTGAGAGCTGGTGCAGAGGTGCTGGAGATAGCTACATCAAGTCAAAATTAAAGAGAAAGTTGGGTGAAAAAGAAAGAGATGGTTGGGCTGGCCCAGAGACAAGCCTCTGTTGGTGCAGTCCTTGCCAAAGACTCCATCATTCCATGTGGACTAAATCACTTTGGTATCAGTAAGGCCCCAGCAACATACCAAGATCTTTCCTGATTGAGTAGGAGTGTCACGGGAAAGTTTCAATTTGTTAGGAAAAAAAAGTACTTGCTGTCCCCAAAATAGAGTATTTTCTATGTGCCAGCCATGATTTAAGTGATAGGGATAAAAGCATGAGGATTCCTGTTCACAGATTAGCTGAGAAGACAAACTAATCACATGATCATGCAAATACAAGTAAAATAGAAAATGTAGCAAGTACTCTAAAAGAAAGCTAAATGGAGCTAGACTAGAGTCTAATGGATAGGGGCATTTGCCTTGCACACAGCTGACCCAAGTTCTATCTCCAGCATCCCTGAGCACCACCAGGAGTAATTCCTGAGTGCAGAGTTAGGAGTCGCTCATGATCATTGCTAGGGGTGGCCCCCCAATCAACAACAACAACAACAATAACAACAACAACAACAAGAAAGTTATACAATCCTGTAAGAGCACTTTTGGGGGGATTTTTTTTGAGGGGCCACATCTGGTGATGCTCAGGGGTTACACCTGGCTATGCGCTCAGAAATTGCTCCTGGCTTGAGGGACCTTATGGGATGCTGGGGATGAAGCCAGCTGTCCTGGGTCAGCCGTGTGCAAGGCAGATGCCCTACCGCTGTGCCACAGTTCCGGCTCCAGAGCACTTTTTGTTTTTGTTTGCTTTTGTTTTGGAGCCCAATCTGGTGGTGCTCAGGGATTACTCCATGCTCTGCACTAAGGAATTACTCCTGGATGATTTAGAGAGATCATATGTGGTGCAAGGGATGGATACTGGGTTGGCCACGCACAAGGCAAGAGCACAACGTACTGTACTATGCTAGGAATAAGTAGCAGTTAGTTACTGGATAAGAAGGGTCTGGAGTGATAGCACAGTGGATAAGTATTTGCCTTGCAGGTGGCCTACCTAAATTTGATTATTTGATTTCCTATATCCCATATGGTTTCACACACGTGCGCACGCGTGCACACACACACATACACACACACACACACATCACCACCAGGAGTGATCCCTGAGTGTAGACTGAGCTAGTAATTTCTGAGCATCACCAGGTGTGGCCCCAAAACAAAATAAAAGAAAAAAGTATCACATTTGAGATATAGCAAAAAGTTCCGAGATTGTTTTAAATTATTCATCCTGATGGATACAGGTTTTAGGTCAGGATCAATTCATGTAAATAAATACATTTGAGCTCTTTTTAAACTTTTTTCTTTTCTTTTCTCTTCTCTCTTTTCTTTCTTTCTTTTTTCTTTTTTTCCACACTTAGTTGTGTTCAGGGCTTATTCATGGCTCTGTGATCAGGGATTCACTCCTGGTGTTGCTTGGAGAAACAATTGGAGTACTGGCATTGAACCCAGGTTGGCTGCATGCAAAGCAAGAATCCTACTCATTGTACTTAATGTCTCCAGCCTCTCCTTCCTTTCTTGTTTTTTGTTTGTTTGTTTTGTTTTGTTTTGTTTTTGGTCTTTGGGCCACACTAGGTGACACTCATGGGTTACTCCTGGCTATGCACACAGAAGTTGCTCCTGGCTTGGGGACCATATGGGACACTGAGGGATCGGCTAGCACGGGCAAGGCAGACGCCTTACCACTTGCACCACTGCTCCGGCCCCTCTACTTCCTTTCTTTAATGGTCATTCTTTTTTTTTTTTTGAGTGGGGTCACACCCGGCAGCACTCAGGGGTCACTCCTGGCTCTATGCTCAGAAATTGCTCCTGGAAGGCTGGGGGGTTATATGAGATGCCGGGATTTGAACCACCGTCCTGCACGCAAAGCAAACGCCCCACCTCCATGCTCTCTCTCCGGCCCCTAATAGACATTATTTTAATGACATTTCAGGTCAAAGATAATGCTTCTGTTTTTAAAGTTACTTGTTTATTAGCATGCCTTCATTCAATCTTACAAGTTCCTATCTATCCAAATAATCTTTCACCAAGTATCTCTTCATTTATCCATTCATTACCCATTTGTGTATCTATTTAATAATCTATGCATTAACCATCAATCCAGTTGTCTCTCTACCCATACATCAACCACATATCTCTCTGTGTGTTTATATACTCATTTATCTGTCTATCCATTTGCCTATTCATCCATTAATATACTCACAAATTCATCAATTTAATGATGCAATTAATGATTTATTCCTTTGTAACATGAGAAAAGTATGCTTATCCTACCCCTGGTCCCCTTGTTCCTGACACAGAGCTCCTAAAACCCTAGTCATTTCCTGAGTGATAGTGTATTGAGATAGGAAAGTCTTATATTGATAAATCCCTTGGAATTCCCAAGTGATGAGAACATCTTTTCTTCTAAAGGTGACTAAAGGGAGCTCCTAAATAGCTTCCTCCTAAATAGGGAGGGTCATTGGAAAACTCAAGCTAAAATTGGGAGTTGGGAGACCAAAGGAATAGTCTTTCTTGGGCCGGAGAGATAGCACAGTGGTAAGGCATTTGCCTTACATGGAGAAGGACGGTGGTTCAAATTCCAGCATCTTATATGGTCCCCCGAGCATGCTGGGGGCAATTTCTGAGCATAGAGCCAGGAGTAACCTCTGAGCGCTGCCAGGTGTGACCCCAAAGCCCCCCCAAAATGGCCTTTCTTGTAGCCTTCCCAAATTCAATCCCTACTCCCCAAATGATCCCCCAAGTACCACCAAGAGAGATCCTCTAAACCAGGAGTAAGCCCTGACCATTACCCAAAACAAAACAAAAATTAGGAACTTGAAATTTTTCAGTCCTATCCTCTGCCTACATTTAAGACTTCCATAAAAATCCCTAAAATATGAGATTTTGAGGTTCCAAGTCAGTAAGTACATTAACACCCAGAGGCAGTACATCCCCAGACTCCATAGGGACAGAAATTCCTACACTCAGCACTCTTCTTTTCCCTGTACACCCTTCACCTTACAGTCTATTTATATCTCTTATAATAAGCAGGTCAACATAGGAAAGGAATTTTCCTGAGTTCTGTAAACCAAAGAGTTGTAGAAAGCATCCCTCCCCCAACTTGTAGACAAAAGGATAGGCAATCTGGGAACACATCAAGGGGGATTGGATTCTGAGGTAGGGAGCAGTCTGTCTGTGTTACAGTATGGCTCACTGACTGAAAAAAAATGCAGGGTGAGTCTTCTCAGGGCACACATTTGTCTGCCTTAGTTTCTTGGGACTGTGTAACTGGCTAGGGAGCAGTCTTGTGAGGATGGACCTTTGATTTGTGTGATCTGCTCTAAATTCAATTAGTACCATATCTACTCACATTAGAAAACTCCACACAATTAAGGTCAAAATGTATAGATTTGAGAAATAAATTTGGTTGTTTTGTTTTTGTTTGTAGCCTTCACCTGATAATCATTCCTGGTCTGTGATCAGGGATCAGTCCTTGTAAGTTCAGGGAAACTATATATGTAGCTGGGGATGGAACCTGAATTGGGTATACCTGCTTGTCCTATATCTCTGGCCCTAGAGAAACAAGTCTTATCTTCTTCAAAACAACCAGAAATGTACCCACTCATCGATCCTTCCATTCACCCACTCATCCAACTATCTAGATTGGGCTCATCCATTATCATTTATCTATTTTTTAAAAATTGTTGTTGTTTTGGGGCCACATCCAGTGGTGCTAAGTGACTCCAGACTTCTCACTCAGGAATTACTCCTGGCAGGTTTGGGGAAGATATGGTATACTGAGATCATCAAACCTGGGTTGGTGTGTGCAAGGCAAATGCTCTACACACTGTCTATCTCTCCAGCTCCAATCATCTACCCATTTAGTCAATCATGTATACATTTATTTATGAACTAATATATTCATCTTCTTGTTTTTGTTTTCAGTGCTATACCCAGTAGTACTTGGTGACTACTCCAAATCTATGTCTTAGTTCTTAGTAGTATGAGGGAAGAAGAGTTCCATGTGGTGCTGGGAATCAAAGCTGGACCCCTAAATATAGACATCCACTCAGTCCATTCAGCTAGCACATACTTAATAGCTCAAAACAACACCAATTTAATCTTACAGTTCAAGAGCTCAAAATGGATCTCAAAGGGTTTAAATGAAAATGTTAGAGCAACAGTCTTTCTGGAAACCCTTGGGGCAAATCTGTTTCCTTTTTCAGCTTGTAAAGCTCATCTTCATTCTTTGCCTCATGCCTCTCTCCTGCAACTTTACTATCAGCAAGAAGTTGGCTGGGGATATAGAGCTCAGTGTGGACCTTGCCCTGCAAATCTGAGACCCTGTGTTCAATCCTTGATACCAAAAAAAAAAAATCTAGCAGTATATAATTTTTAAATATCTCTAATTTTGTTCCCCCTACATTCTTTTTTATTTGTTTGTTTGTTTGTTTGTTTGTTTTGGGTCACACCCAGCAGTGCTCAGAGTTACTCCTGGCTCTGCATTCAGAAATTGGTCTTGGTAGGTTTGGGGGACCATATGGGATGCCAGGTATTAATCTCAGGTCCGTCCCAGGTCAACTATGTGCAAGACAAACACCCTACTGCTGTGCTATCGCTCCAGCATCCCCCCCTCGTGCATTCTTTTTTTAAGAATATTTGTGATTACACTATTTCACCAAGATAAACCAGGATAATCTTTCCATCTCTTTCTTTCTTTCTTTCTTTCTTTCTTTCTTTCTTTCTTTCTTTCTTTCTTTCTTTCTTTCTTTCTTTCTTTCTTTCTTTCTTTCTTCCTTCCTTCCTTCCTTCCTTCCTTCCTTCCTTCCTTTCTTTCTTTCTCTTTCTTTCTTTCTTTCTTTCATTCTTTCTTTCTTTCTTCCTTTTTCTTTCTTTATTTCTTTCTTATTCTTTCTTTCTCTATTTCTTCTTTCTTTCTTCCTTTCTTCTTCCTTTCTTCATCCTTCCTCCCTTCCATCCTCCCTTCTTTCCTTCCTTCCTTCCTTCATTCCTTCTTTCTTTCTTCTTTCTTCTTTCTTTCTCTCTTCCTTCCTTCCTTCCTTCTTTCTTTCCTTTCTTTTTATTTCTACTCCATCCATCACTCATTTGTTAATTTATATATCCATGTACCTACCTAATCACATACCTAATACCCATTTAGATTGCCTTATTAGATTGCCTTATCCATCCTAATTTCATCATTTATATTTATCCGGTCAAATACCCATTTATTCCCCAATCACTCACATCAGTTTATACATTATCCAACCAATCACTCATAAAATAATACACACAAGCACACACACACACACACATACACACACACACACAAGATAACCTCCCCGTTTCCCATATCACCTACCAAAATAAGTTGTCTTACCTTGATCATTGTCATTTGTCTTAAACCATCTCTTACTGTGATCCTAATTACAAATTATTTGTAGTGCCTGATTCCTAAAGTTGTGTTCATGTTGCCTGTTGTCCTTTGTACTGGGAATGGCTTTTTGGAATTTTATTTAATTTATGGGTGTTTACTAGCAGAATTCCTGCTTCTACTGATACTTGTCTATCCTTCTCTGATTATTCATAGGATGGGTGAGGAAAGTAAGTAATGCTGTAATTTGTGATGGAACATGCTCAAAAAGACCTGTGTATTTTCATGGTTGTGGTTTGGAGTCCACACCTATTGATGCTCAAGGATCAGTCACTGGCTCTGCACTCAGGAATTACTCAAAGGCAGTGATTCAGGGACCATATGAGATGCTGGGTCAAACCTGAGTAGGCCAGGTACAAGGTAAATGTCTTACCTATTGGACTATCTCTCCAGCCCCATGCTTGTTTATTTCCTGTTATGTCCCCTACCCATGAGAAAGTTTGATTAAAACTCATATGCCTTGCAATCCAGGTTTATTTTTATTCCTAGGGAAGTCAGACAAATAATAAATAATACTACAAATATTTGTGTGTTGGTCACAAAAGCATTTTGAAATTCAAAAGCCAATTAAAATTCTCTAGCCATTCGGGGCCAGAGTATAGTAGAGTGGGCAGAGAGTTTGCTATGCATGTGGCAGATCGAGGTTCAATCTCTGGAGTCCCATATGAACCCCTATGCCCCACCAGGAGTGATCCATGAACACAGAGCTAGGAGTAAGCACTTAGTAGCAAGGTGTGATGAGACAAACAAACAACAAAAGTTGTCATATATTTTGTCATCATAAAACCGAAAAACTTTATTTTTAACCACAAAAATGTACAGACACTATAGTTTCCCTTCAGAGATGCTATTAATAAAGTTTAAAAGAAGGCATTTACTATTAAATCAAATGCATGAATAGCAATAACTACACAACCACCACTCATTCACAAGCATCACCATAATTTATAGTTGTCAGAAATGGTAATGGCTTCTCACCACAGGCTGAGACACAGATAAGGTAGGCTTTGAGTTGTGTGACATTTCCAGAGTGCAGTTAAAATGCCACCCCCTGTTCTGTGCTCAAGAGAGCACACCAGAATACAAATTCAGAACAGTATTATAAGATTATCTTATAATGAGGGCTGGAGTGCGGTTACAGAAATAGTAGGGTGCTCTCCTTGCATGGACGATCCCTGGCATCTCACATGGTCCCCTATGTGACACCAGAAGTAATTCCTGAGTTGAGAGCTAGGAGCAATCCCATCCATTGCTAGGTGAGGTCCCCTGCAAAAAAAAAAAAAAAAAAAGATTGTATTATAATGAGGTGACATTATTATAAGAATAACTGCTACCATTTATTTATTTATCTTAAGGCAAATCAGGGCCAGAGTGATAATACAGTAAGTGCATCCCTTGCATGCACTTGACCTTGGTTCAATCCCTGGCATCTCATATGGTCCCCCAAGTACCATTAGAAGTAATTTCTAAGTGCAGAGTCAATTGTTCAGGAGTAAATCCTCATTATTACCCAGTGTACCCCCTCCCTCCCAAAAAAAAACCTAAATGTAAAACATATCTGTGACAAATTGCTATACATCCATAATTGGCCACATCAAGATAAGACCACTGAGAAACATAGCTATATGAGTGCTGGATTCATGATAGATACATTTTTGAGGATGGAGACAGCCACATTTGGCTGTGTTGAGGGTTTAATCCAGGCTCTGTACTAAGGCAGTGTTTGGGGGGGCCATATGGGATACCAAAGATCCAAATCAGGTTGACCACATGCATGGCAATTACTCTTACCCACTGTACTATCTCTCTAGTCTCAATGAGATCATCTTTAAACAAGATGAAATTGTTGGGACATGTCTTGGTAGATAAATCATTTGCAGATACTGTCCATTTGTTGGGTAATCCACCAGTGCGAATACTTCTTCATGAAGATTAAATTGGACCCTCTGGAGACATAGAATGCACTTCATCAAAATTTTGCAAGGATGATTTAATGGCCTTTGATCAGAACCTTAGACAAAGGAACGTTTTAGAAATGGATGCTGAGGGGCATGCCCTTGTAATTCCTTATGACTGTTTGGCAGTCTGATATGGGATGTATCTCTCCTCAGCAGCTGGAAGATTCTAGGGAATAAGACTATATATATATATATATATATATATATATATATATATATATATATATATATATATCTTTTGGTTTTTGGATCACACCTGGCAGTGTTCAGGGAGGGGCTTGGGAACCATATGGGATGCTGGGATTCAAACCACTGTCCTTCTGCATGCAAGGCAAACATCCTACCTCAATGCTATCTCTCCAGCCCCAAGACAAAATATTTTGAAAACAATATACTGAAACAAAGTGAAGTCACTGATGTATAAATGTGGGCACTTACCATAATTAAGAAAACATATATAAATAATTCATAAAAGATTTAGATCATTTCAATGTATAAAATGACACACTCAATAGAATGATTCTTAGATTTATACTACAGTATTTTCACATGCTTCACCTAGTAGTACTTGGGAGACCACCCAGTAAAGGGATCAAACTCGGTCTCTTGGGTCTGGCAGGTACGTGCTCCAGTCATTTGAGCAATCTACTTGGCCCTATATTCGCATTTTGCAGATGAAATGACTGCATCTAGAAAGTCAGTGTTCCAAGGTTGCAAATAGATTTCCTGTTGCAAGACATTCTTCCTGATTTGCATGAGAATGACTGTACAGGACACTCTAAATTGACAAGGCTTCAGGTGGTACATGTAGGATTAGCAAGAAAGAATGTTGTGTTTAATTATTCTGAATTTCTACATGGATGTGGTAGGGGTAGAAATAGTTGTCCCACATATCTCCCATGATTTTTCAGTAGTCTCTCTTTTTTCAACCAACATTCATCAAGCACTACACAGTACTAGTTAGGTACTAGAATACACAGAGTTGGGGGGAGGGTAATGGATATAGTTCTTCATCTCTAGGTGTTCACAGTTCAATTATTTTCTACACTGTCCATCCTTTATCATCCTTCATTGTCCCCAGTAAAATATTATGCTATTTTTTCATCAAAAATTCATTTCCTCCTTTCCCTTGGAAAACTATGCTATCCAGCTTCCCTTATTGTCTGATATGATCATGTAACTGAAGTCTAGCTAATCACTTGTTAGTTGAAATTAAATTCTTAGACCAATACTTGGCAGACGGGCTGTCTTCTCACCACAATTTATCTTTGTGTTAGCTTCCAGAGGGGGTAAAAACCTTTAGTGAATAGGTTAATCCTAGGACAGAAGAAAAGCAGACCTTTGAATTAGTAGGTAGAAAATCTTGGCTTGTCAGAAATGTTTTCTGGGCCAGAAAGAGTACAGCAAGTAGGGCACTTGCCTTGCAAATATTTGGCTGACCCAGATTTGATCTCAGGACCATCAGGAGCCCACCAGGAGTCATCCTTAAGTTCAGAGCCAGGAGTACGTCCTGAGTACTTCAGATGTGCATCCCCCTCAAAAGAAATAATCTTTTGGTTCATGTTGCTAATCTGTTGTGGGTGTGTTTATTATAGCAGCTAGTGAATGTTACACCATCTAATCTTGCTCTAAAGTGACCTGGGTAGGTAGAGAAATGGTATAGTTAATAGGGGCTTGCCTTGCATGTAGCTGACCCAGGTTTGATACCTGGCACCACCATATGGTCACTGAGCACTACTAGGAATAATTCCTGAAAACAGAACTAGGATTAAGACCTGTCCTGAGCATTTCTGGGTATTGCCCCCCAAACAACAAAAATGAAATTAAAAAAATGATGGGGGCCAGAGATTTAGAACAGAGGATAAGATGCTTATCTTTCATACAGGCGATCCAGGTTCAATCCCAGCACCCCATATGGTCCCCAAACCTCATCAGAAGTGATCCCTGAGTGTACAGTCAGTAGTAAGTACAGAGCCAGGAATGAGCTCTGAGCATCACTGGATATGTGCATTTCCTGCCCCCCCAATTAAGTGACGAAATCTTTCCCAGTCTTATCCCAAAATCGATGTCATTTAATTAATTAATGTATTGTAATTTAATACAATTAATCTCATTTAATTCATTCATACTTTCGAGTTAGGTTATATGGGTAATCCTCTTACTCCACCCAAGAAATCGCAGATGACTGGGAGCATTAAAGGCATGTTAAAAATTCCATCTTAGGGACCAGAGTGGTGGCACAGCAGTAGGTTGTTTGTCTCGCTGGTGGCTGACCTAGGACGAGCTGCAGTTCGATCCCCGGGCGTCCCATATGGTCCCCCAACCCAGGAGCAATTTCTGAGCGCGTAGCTAGGAGTAACACCTGAACGTCACCGGGTGTGGCCCAAAAAAAACAAAAACAAACAAAATAAAACACAACCAATAATAACTGTGCGAGAGCGACAGTTGTTGCCTGCATTGGCCCAGCAAAACATGGGGAAAATGGGAAAACAAAGCAAAACAAAACAAAAAGCCACACCTTGGCCTAAACTCAAGGAGATCCCACCCCTGAAGCCTTCTGGCACAAGACCGACTCTGAGCTCCAGGCATACTAGGTTGTCCAACCCCTGAGTCATTCTCTGCGGTCCCGGTGAATTTTTTCGCACCTTAGCTGTTGTTGGTGTCAGATTCCTGTAGTTAAAGATTCTTGTTTTTGTGCATTTCCTTCATCGAAGTCAGGATGATGTGGAGCGTCCTCTAGCTCCACCTCACCATTAGATGAGGAAAGCCCTGCCCTGCTTGCAGGGTGCCGCTGTTGCTAAGTCGTCTGGGTGTCAAGAGAACACTCTTTGGAGTAAGTAAATGCCTGGGCAGCGGTAGGGTCTTCCCTGGCAGAAGTTTGCTTCCTAGTGATGCTACAGACAATTGTGGTTGTTTCCATAGATGGTGTCCATTTATGTTCAGGGGTGTATGGGCAATGTCCATTCTTCTGAGGCCTGAGCCAAGTCATCATGCCAATGTTCAGGGTTTAAGGCCCAACTGCATTACAAAATTTTTGTTCCCATCTCTAATAGATAAGAACCTGCCTGCATATGTAATATTTTCCCATTTCAATATGCCCATGCAAAAGAGGAACAATGCCACAGGGTATTTTTTTTTCCCCTATTTTCCCCATGTTTTGCTGGGTCTATGCAGGCAACAAGGTTTCCCGATCTCGCGCCGTTATTATTGTACTTTTTTTTTTTTGATTTTTCGGGCCACACCCGTTTGATGCTCAAGGGTTACTCCTGGCTAAGCGCTCAGAAATTGCCCCTGGCTTGGGGGGACCATATGGGATGCCGGGGATCGAACCGCGGTTGCGATCTTTCCTTGGCTAGCACTTGCAAGGCAGACACCTTACCTCTAGCACCACCTCGCTGGCCCCTGTACTTTTTTTGTGTGTGTGTGTGTGGTTTTTGGGCCACACCCGGCAGTGCTCAGGGGTTACTCCTGGCTGTCTGCTCAGAAATAGGTCCTGGCAGGCACGTGGGACCATATGGGACACCGGGATTCCAACCAACCACCTTTGGTCCTGGATTGGCTGCTTGCAAGGCAAACGCCGCTGTGCTATCTCTCCGGGCCCACTTATCCTTTAAAAAAAAAAAGGAGAGTGAAGAGAAGAGCTTACTAAGCTTAAAAAAAAAGTAACTGTAGTAAAATGCCTGTCTCAAATACAGGCAGGGGATGGAAAGGAGAGAGGGGGAGCATTGGTGGTGGGAATGTTGCACTGGTGAAGGGGAGTGTTTTGTTAATGACTGAAACCCAACTACAATCGTGTTTGTAATCATGGTGCTTTAATAAAAAGTTTATACATAATATTTGAGGCACATAGTGACAATGAATGAGGGGCATTCCCACCACCAATGTTGTGCTCCCTTCACCCCTGTTCCCAGCATACATCCCACATTTCCCTCCTTTATCCCTGTAATGTTAGTGCAACTGTTCCCCCTTTGTACAGTTTGTTGTAGATTGGGTATTGATTCTGTTATCATTGACTTTGGATTTGGTATATTTTCAAATGTTTTAAAGACATTTATACTATAGTGCAACTATCAACATGACCAGTCTAGATTTCTCTTCATTTATGTATCAGTAAGCAGTAAGACAAATATTTATCTATGTCCTGAGAATATTTCTATTTGTATGTCTTTTTTTTTTTTACCTGTTTTCTTTTCACCTTCCCTTCTATAAAATCAAAGCTTTATTTCTGTTTGTGATAGCTGAATCAAGAGCCAGGGGAACTCAGATCACTCGGATGAACTTTGGTGATAATAGCAGCCATTGCTTTGGTTCATTCCCTGGCTCTGTGGCTAATATAGAAAGATGATAATAGGGACTGGAGAGATAGTGCAGGTGGTAGGGCACTTGTGTTGTATGCATTCAACCCAAGTTCAATTCCCTGCATCCCAGATAGTCCCCTGGACACTGCCAAGAGTAATTCCTGAGTATAAAGTCAGGAGTAACTTCTGAGCACAGCTGGTTGTAGCCCAAAAAACAAACAAACAAAAACATTACCTCATGGACCTGAGCAATAGTACATTAGGTAGAGCACTTGCCTTGCACACAACTGACCAGGCCTGGCCCCCAAAACAACAACAACAACAACAACAAAATGGTTGGAGTTGAACTCCCTAGTATACATAGTTTTACCTATAGCAATAAAACCGTAAGAATAATTTATAACAGGAGTCAGAGCAATAGTACAGTGGGTTGGTTGGGCATTGCATTGCACCTATGATCAATTCCCAGCATCCCATATGGACCCCCAAGTTTGTCAGGAGCAATTTCTGAGTACAGAGCCAGGAGTAACCCTTAAGAAGTGCTGCCATTGTGGACCAAAAACAAAATCCACTCAAAAAATAATAATTTATAACAAATAGGATAAAGATGGAGAAATAGAATTTGTCACTATCAGTCTGGTTCAAATTGTTAATGGTTTATCTGGATTTTCTGTGTCTAAAAGGTAATAGAACATGTAGCCATACCTGTTTACGAAATGGAATGGAAATGAGAACTGAGACCATTTTAAAATATCTGAAGAGAGAATGAATGTTGAGAAAACACTTAAAATGTGGGGAAGTTTATACAATGATCAAGCATGCTTCTATATAAACAGAAAGTTCAAAATGAGTTTTACATAGATCACCAAAGTATATCCTAGATTATATTATCTGTTGTTGCCTAATAAATTGTTCAACAGCTTGGTGGCACAATAACATCATTAGTTTTTAATATAGTTTTTAGCAATAAGAACATCTGAGAATGATTTTGCTAGGTGGTTAAAGGGTCTCTCAAGAGGTAAGTTTCAAAATAATGGTTAAGGATGCAATTTCATCTAAAGACTTCCAGGGCTCATAAATTGCTCCTGGCTGGGGTGCTGGGGGATCGAACCACGGTCCATCCTTGGTTAGAATGTGTAAGGCAAGTGCCCTAATGCTCGTGCCACTGCTCCGGTCCCTTTTTTTTTTTTTTTAAAAATGTCATACCCAGCCAGCAGTGATCATGGTTTCAGAGATCACTTCCATCCATGCTGGGGGCGGTGGGTGGGAACGACACACATGTGATGCTAGGGATTGACCCCAGGTCTCCTACATGCAAATCATACATACACTCAGCGCATTGAGCTCTCTCTCTCTCTCTCTCTCTCTCTCTCTCTCTCTCTCGTCTGCTCATTTTCACAATGTTATCTTGGTTACACAAATCAGCCCTATTTGCTAGAGAAGGGAACAACATAAGGCTTTAAATCCTAGCATTGGAGATCATTAAAAGAACATCTTGGAGGATAGCTAATAAGCATTACTGCAACAAAAACATGGAAACCAATTAATTACTTTTTTTTTAAAGAGCAGTGCTTTATTCCTCAAGTGTAGAACAGTGTTGCTTTTTTTTTTTAATTTACAGATGGTAGTCTCCTTAAATTAGTGATGCTGATGATAGAACTGCATGTATATGGGAAGGGATTACAGAATAACTTAAAGTTGGTGACAAGCCTGACCTTAAGCAGTTTTTATGGTTAAAATTGTGTTGCTATAGGAAAGTACACTGCTGAATGTGAATGAACGATTTATGGAGCTGTTTCAGGGTAGGATGACCAATGTTTTTTTAAAAACACTGCCCAAATTATTTGAAGTGTGACTTTCTATAAATCATAGTTACTAAAAGTAAACATGGTCATTTATTTGTATAAACTGAGATTTTAGAAAAATCAAAGTACTTAGGGCTAGAAAGAGCTCATTGACCTGTTTCAATCCCTATCACTGCATGGTCTCCCAAGCCCTTCCAGAGCTATCCCTGAGCACAGAAGCCAGCAGTAGTGTGGAGTCCCATATGTGTTTGTAGCCCCCAAATCACATTAAGAACAAAGTAAAAAGAGTAGCTGTGAGTGATCATAGTACTTGGGTGAGAGTTTCACAGCACATTAAGAGTTAAACCACTTTGATTAATGTAGAAGGGCTGGAGATCTTATGTCAGCAGAAGGAACTCTATAAGACAGGAAGGACCCTCAGGCCAAAAGCTAGAACAGAGGTTGACTTCAGACAAATCAATGGAATGAAAGTGTTTCAAAAAAAACAAAGCCAAGAGAATGGATGGTGGGTGTGGGATGGGGGAATTGTACACGGGACATGGGAAAATGGGGGATAAGAGGAACCGTGTCATGATAAAGAGGCAATTAACTATTTAACTATTTATTGTACATTTACCACATGATAAATCATATGAACTGCTTAATCCACAGAACAGCCATTTAACGAGAATCCAGGATCTGTAACTTTCTACCGCCACCAGTGGTATGATTGGACCTCAAACCAGATCTATCAGCCTCCAAAGCCTGTGGGCTTCCTGGGTCTTATCCTAGGGTTTATCCTAGGGAAGGATACATTACACACATTCTTCACTTCATTGGGTGTTGTGTCTCAATACCATGGTGGCTTTTGGAAATTTCTTAGCATCAATTCCTAGTACAGTCTGGGGGCTGAAAGCAACATAATACTGATGTTGTCCACTCTCCTCCTGTTCTAGATATTATTGCACAACTGTCAAGAAACACTCTCTGGTAGCTTTGGGAAATAAGGTCTAGTATCTGACTACCAATTTTGGAGGCAGCAAGTGAGATATGCTTCTAAAAGGATGCAGTTGACTTTTTTTTCTTTTTTTTGTGTGTGTGGGGGAGGCATATCCAGCGGGTACTCAGAAAGTACTCAGGGCTTAGCGCATATGAATCATTCCTGGTCAGCTCAGGGGACCACATAGTGTACCAGGGATCAAACCTGGGTTTGCTGCATTCAAGGCAAATACCCTGCCTGCTGTGCTACTGCTTCAGCCCCAGTACAGGCATGCAATAGGTTTTCTTCTGCAGTTTGCTATATTAGCTTTGGTCTAATCAGAAAACAAATGAAAAAGAAGTCTGAGAGGTTAAAATACAGGATCTTTACCTGAAAACCAAACACATATAATCTGGTCTCAGAATTGCTTGCAAGGGCAAAAGCATATGGTGGCAAAAGTCTTGCAAACGTTAGTATGTACATTTGGTACCTGCTGCTATTCCAACATATGCTGAGTGCAACTTGTCTTTGTGCCGTACTACAAACAAAGTGATATATCCCTCTGTAAGCACAGCAACTGTGTGAATACTATAGTCTGTTGTATGGTCCCTGGTGAGCACGTGTGTAAATGCCACAACTAAAATGTACTAACTTGGGTGAGCATTACAATCAGCAATAATCACATAGGAAAGGGAAGGAGAGAGAAAAGAAAAGAAAAGAAAAGAAAAGGAAAGAAAAGAAAAGAAAAGAAAAGAAAAGAAAAGAAAAGAAAAGAAAAGAAAAGTGCATGGCCTCATGAAGGTATTATCCTGTGAAGGACAACACTCAAGTCCTGTCATACTGTTGACCTCAGATGGTTTTTCTGATCTCTGATTGAGGGAGATACTTACAGAACAGGCTTCGAGAATAGCACTCCATGCCTCTCCTTGTGTTTCTTATTGCTCTGATATTATCTTTGTTTGCATAATTATGAGAAATGCCAGACTGAAACGGTAGTGCAAGCAGTAGGGCATTTGCCTTGCACGTGCTAATCTATTATATGTCCATGCCACCTTTTGTTCTCTACTCACCAACTGGTGCACCTTTGAATTATTTCCACTTTGGGTATGGCCAGTGATAGAAACATGGAAGGCGAATGCTTAAACTTCTCAATTACCTCTCTGGCCCTTAAATATATTCAATTTTAAATGAGTCTGTAGGTTTTGCACAAGAGAAAATAAAACTTACGTCCATACAAAGATGAATACACATGTGAATGTTTATAGCATAATTGTTCATAATACCTAAATGGAAATAATTCAAAGGTGCATCAGTTGATGAGTGGAGAACAAAAGGTGGCATGGACATAAAATAGAATTCCATTCAGCAACAGAAAAATAAAGTGAACCAACAATACTTCTACTACATGTGTGAATCATAAAGACTGTGTTAAGTGAAATAAATAAGTCAGACAAAATAATATATACTATATTCTTCATTAATATGCAATTTCCAATAAAGATAAAAAATACAGAGAACAAAGAAAATCAATTGCTGCCTAAGCCTCAAGGTAAAAGTGAGAATTTACTGCAAAAGGAAAAAAGGGAACTTTAGGGGAAGATGAAAATGCTTTAAAATGGAATTGGGATGAGAGCTACAGAAATACACTAAAAATCCTCTCACTGCATACTTGTGGGAGACAAAATGTAAGTTAATTATACCTCCATAATAACTTGATTTAAAAGAAAAAAATATATAGTTTTGTTTTGTGATCAAACCCAGTGGTGCTCAGGACTTATTCCTGGCTCTATGCTTAGGGCTCAGGGGCATTAGGAAATGAACCCAGATTGACTATGTGCAAGGAAATTTCCCAAAAATATTTTAAAATGAGCTGGGAGGTAACTCAATGGGTTAGAGCACATGCTTTGCATTGCATACAGGAGCCTCAGCTTTGATCCTGGTATTATGTGGTTCTTCCAGATTGCTGGGAGTAACCTCTTCACACCAGCATCGAGGTGAAAGTACTGACCATCCTTGGGTATAGTTGGTCCCCAAACAGAGTTTAAAAATGCAAATCAATGGGGCTGGAGAGCTAGCACAGCGGTAGGGCGTTTGCCTTGCATGCCACCATCACAGAACAGACAATGGTTTGAATCTCGGCATCCCATATGGTCCCGTGCCTGCCAAGAATGATTTCTGAGCACTGCCAGGTGTGACCCAAAAACCAAAAGAGAGAGAGAGAGAGAGAGAGAGAGAGAGGGAGGGAGGGAGGGAGGGAGAGAGAGAGAGGGAAGGAGGGAGGGAGAGAGAGAGGGAGGGAGGGAGAAAGAGAGAGAGGGAGGGAGGGAGAAAGAGAGAGAGGGAGGGAGGGAGAAAGAGAGAGAGAGGGAGGGAAGGAGGGGGAGAGAGAGGGGGGGAGGGAGGAGTGAGGGAAGGAGGGGGAGAGAGAGAGGGAGGGAGGGAGAGAGAGAGAGGGAGGGAGAGAGAGAGAGAGAGAGAGAGAGAGAGAGAGAGAGAGAGAGAGAGAGAGAGAGAGAGAGAGAGAGAATGCCAGTCATTGGGCCCGGAGCAATAGCACAGTAGGTAGGATGTTTGGCCAACCTGGGCTTGATCTCTGGCATCCCATATGGTCCTCCAAGCCTGCCAGGAGTAATCCTTAAATGCTGCTGAGTATGGCCCCCAAACAAAAGGCAACAACAAAAACAAACCCCTTTCTTGTCATTTTATCCTAATTTATATCCTGTGGACATTATTTCTGTACAATATTATGCCGGTGACAACTAGTTGAGTTGCTTAAATCTTTACTAATAGAACCTAATTTTTAACTTACTACGCTATTTTTTAATATAAGCGCTGTGATTCAAAAAGTCATTCATAGTTATTCTTAGTTATTCAGACATACAATGTTCCAGCACCAATCCCATCATGAGTGTCAACCTCCCTCCACCAATGATTTAAAAAAGAGGGTTGCAGCAATCTCAGATTTGAAGTTGGCAACAAAGAAAAAGCAAAGTAAGTGGCTGTATGACCAAGCTCCAGCCAATGTGATGTTAGCAGAAGCAATGTAGTATTTCTAGGAAGGCTATTTAAGGGATATGATTCAGCTTCACCTTTTCCTTTTTGCCTTTCCTTTTTTTATTTCAAGGACAGGTGCTCCAGCACCCATCGAAGGCCATGAAGTATCCTTGAGAATCAAAGGTAAGGATAGTAAAGAAAAAATATAGAAGCCTGCTTTCTAAGATAATACAGATCTGACATGCCATTTACCACACTTGCATGTCAGATTTCTTGTATGCAAGACAAAATAAACTTTGATTCCAATATAGGCATGCCTCATTTTATTGTGCTTCCAAGATATTGCTTTTTAACAAATTGAATGTATGTGGCAAGCTTGCATCCAGCAAGTCTGTTTGCACCATTTTTCCAACAGTAGACACTCACATTGTGTTTGTTTCACATTTAATTAAGATGTATACATTGTTGGGGCCGGAGAGATAGCATGGAGGTAAGGCATTTGCCTTTCATGCAGAAGGTCATTGGTTCGAATCCCAGCATCCCATATGGTCCCCTGAGCCTGCCAGGAGTGATTTCTGAGCATGGAGCCAGGAGTAACCCCTGAGCACTGCCGGGTGCGACCAAAAAAAAAAAAATGTGTACATTGTTTACTTAGATATAATACTACTGTACTCTTAAGAGACTAATGTCTTGAAAGCATTACTTTCATATGCATTGGGAAATTTAAAAAAAAATGCAAGGGCACATCATCAAAACCTTTGCTTCATTACAGTGATTTGGAAACAAAACTATAGTATCCTTAGGTGTGTCTATACAGTTCGATAAATATTAAGTAAAAAGACAATTCTGAGTGTCAAATAACTTTGTGAAAGATAATACAGAAGTTTAACAGAACTGAAAATACAGTTCAATAAGCTAGAGGGTGTTTTGCATGCAGGAGGGCTGGGTTTGATCCCTGGCATTGTATGGGACTCAGCATAAAAAGTGACGTCCCAGCTCTGAGCTGAGACTGAGCCTTTTTCCCTGCAGCCAAAAACAGAACAAAAACAAAAACAAAACAAAGAAGTTTAATATATCAAACTGTGCAATCTCTCAGTTTTTAAGGTGCAAACAAGCAATGAGATGGGCCATAATTTACAAAGTAACTTAATCTCGAAACCTCTTTTTACTGAGTATCTCAAGATGAATGACTTGGTAGCAAACGGCAATTTTATTTACAAAGGTCTATAGTTTTGCCTTTCCAGTTAATCCAAACCTCTCATCTGCTAAAGAGCTTTTGTTGTTTCCTTTAGGGACACACCTGGCAATGCTCAAGGGTTTATTTCCATCTCTGCACTGAGGAATTACTCCTGGTGATGCTGGGGGACTACATGGGATGCCACGGATGGAACTCAGGTTGGTCACAGGCAAGGCAAGCACCCTACCAACTGTCTTATCTCTCCAGCCCCGCCTACCTACAATACAATCTCTTCAGCTTTTTTTTTTTTTTTTTTTTTTTTTTGGATTTTGGGCCACACCCGGTGACCCTCAGAGGTTACTCCTGGCTATGTGCTCAGAAATCGCTCCTGGCTTGGGGGACCAGGACCATATGGGACGCCGGGGATAGAACCGCGGTCAGTCTTAGGTCAGCCACATGCAAGGCAAACGCGCTACTGCTGAGCCACCGCTCTGGCCCCTGTCCAGCTCTTTCTTAAACAAACTTGCTGGTGTCTTATTCCACTTTAACCCCCTTGAATGAAGTACAAACTCCTTCAGGCAATGAATAAGGCATGTGTCTGGTCTTTATTATTTTTTCTAACCTACATTCTCCCTTGCATCATGAACCTTTTGACCGCTAAGACCTCAATATCTTCTCCTTAGTTTCTCCACACATACTCTGACATTTTCTAACTGCCACCTTGCCTGACATTCTACCTCTGATCCTTTAAGACCAAGCTCAGGTATCAGCTCATTCACAACCATTCATAGTTTGAGCAGTTCCTAGTATGTGTCTGATGTTGCATAAGCTCTGGAGTTATAGAGCCAAATAAACACGATCCCTGCCCTGAGGGATATAGAATCCAGTGAAGTTAGACAAGTGCTATATTAGTCAGAGTGTGCTAATGACTGAAACAGTCAACCTTCTCATTTCAGGGACTGATACTGTGACAATTGATTTCTCCTCATACCACTGTCCAGTGCAGGTAAACACAAAGGTTCTGAACTGTACTTGGTCAGGGACCTAGATCAATTCCATTGTCATTTCTTGAGGACAGGATATTTTTACAATGGGCTGGATGATGAGAAAAATAGGGCTTAGATAAACACAGAGGAAGTCTGAGGAGTTGTCCAGCAGTGGGATATATCTATTGATCACTGCTGTTCAGATTCCATTTCAGAGCTCAGTCATTTGGACCTACTTAAGATTACTAAGAAACGTAGTTTTGCTATGAACCTAAGAGGAAAAGGAAATGGTCTGATAAAATAGTTTTTTCATTGCCATGAATAAATAAAGAACAGTGAATAAGCTTACTGTCTAATGAGAAAAAAAATGAAACTCAAAACAAGTGAATATAGACAGGAAAGCAGCATGCAGCTCATTCACAGAGTTATCAGAAAATTCTAGAACTAGTGGATGCCTTCTGAGTTCATAAGGAGTGCTCTTTTGGGGCTCTTTCTTTTCTTAATTCAAAAAACAAACTTGTTTTGTTTGAGAGCCATACCTGGCAAAGCTCATAGCTTACTCCTACCTAGCTTTCTACTCAAGAATTACTCCTAGAAGAGCTTGAGTCATTGAACCTGGGTTGGCTGAGTGCAAGGTGAACATCTTACTCACTGTAGTATCCTTCCAAGCCTTTGGGGGCCCTTTATGAACACACACATACTATATGGTAAAAAAGTTATACATCACATGTACCCTCTGGGTATCAGACCTTTAGAACTGCTTAGTGTCAACCATGTCTTGTTTCAGTAGTTTCTGTGGCTGCCTTTGACTTCAGGAAGCAGATCTCTGATAGAACTTTGCTTGATGGTCCTGCTGCATGCCTTGACATTGAGTTTTAGGATATTACTCTTTAGTTTTTAGGATATTATACTAAAGCATGTATAATTAGAGTGAAATTTTAGCCAGTGGAAGAAGAGTTTGTAATTTTTCCCCCTTTCTTCCTTCCCCAGATTATTTTGAACTTATTTTATGTAGCTTCTCAGGATATGATCACTTGACTAAAAAAATGAGTTATACTTTGTAAAGGTGAAATTTCCCTTACTCTCTTTGCCTTCAGTCTGCCCTAGAGAACCAGGCACTGTATTCTGGAGAATCCAAGCTAAGAAAGAGACATGAAAAGGTACAACTAAAAGTCACTTAGCTGTCTATGTCTCCTAAAGTGCTTTCCCACAGGTCCCTGGAAATAAAAAAAAAAAATTGTCTAAGGATCAACTTGGTTCTAAAGACTTGGTTGTAAAGTTAACTTGTGAAACCCATAACACTTATGAATCAATCATTATCATTTTTTGTTTAGTGACATAACATTTACATATTTTTTAACTTCATACATGCCACTGTATGTTGTTTTGTTTTATTTTTGGGATATACCTGGCAGTGTTCAGGGTTTATTTCTGATTCTGTGCTTATTGATCACTCTTTTTTTATTTTGTTTTTTGGGTCATACCCGATAGTGCTCATTGGTTACTCCTGGTTCTGCGCTCAGAAATCACTCCTGGCAGGCTCAGGGGACCATATGGGATGCTGGGATTCAAACCGGAGTCTGTCCTGTGTTGGCCACATACAAGGCAAACGCCTTACCGCCGTGCTATCTCTCCGGCCCCTATGGATCACTCTTGACAATGCTCAGAGGATCATTTAGGGTGCTGGAGATCAAACCTGGGTTGGCTGCATGCCAGGCAGATGCCCTGCCTGCTGTACTGTCTGTCCACTATTCTACTGTCTTTACTCATACTTAATAACAGGAATTTCTGGGGATTGGACATATAACTAAAGTTAGACAGCAGCCTTATATGTGCAAGGGTCTATCCAGCTGGTGCTTCATACCACCAGCCCCCAGCAGTGCTAGGTTACTTCTGATGGTCTTGAGTACCACTGGACCATGCCTACCCCATCCAGCACTTATGGATGTGGCTCTAAAAAAAATAGGAATTGGTACCTTTCCCTTCCCTTCAGCACTCCCAAGGCTGTTTTGTATTTCTGTGACTTGGCATACACAGGCTTTTCTATCTGGAGTCCCCTTACTTCCTCCATCTCATTTCATTTTCTGTGGAAGAGAGACTTGGTTGTGCAAAGGGATGGCTGCTTGACACTTATAATTAGAGTCACCAGGTCTGTCTTTGATATAGTCCTTCTCCCAGGCTCTTTCTAGAAATGAAAGTGCCTTGATCTGAGCCCCATGAGCTAAGTCTGCGAGTTTTAGGCTCCTCGATCCAGGTGGCTGGTCCAGCCTCAGCCCCTGCAGCAGCTGGTTCAAGATGGCATGTATGTTGTCTCTGGGAAGCAGGAGAGACCATCAGCTCTGTGCCAACTAGCTTGCCAGCAGCTTCGCAGGATTGGAGAGTCTCTGAGGCCATGTCCCCCACAAATTCCCAGCTGTATCTCTTGTAGCTAAATCCCTGGAACCTAACTAGTGCTTTATAAATGTTTGTTTCAGGAAGAAAGACTTTAGGCATCCTGGTCAGGTTTATTTAGATGAGAGCAAGCATGGGCATGTGGGAAGGTGGTAGGGAGCTGCATCTGGGACAGAAGAAATTTTTTACATCTGCTAAGAACCCAAGTGGTTCTCAGCAGAGGTTGAGCCACAGGCTGAAAGCCATAGGATTATAGGGATTTTAAAGAAACTAAAAATAGTTTCTCTCAGAGGGAGAGAGAGCAGGGATCAAGGTGTTTGCTTGCCTTGCATATAGTGGACCCCATTCCTACCCCAGCCTCATATGGTACTTCAGCACCTCTAGGAATGAACACTGGGCACTGTCGAGTGTACACTTCCACAAAAAGAAACTTGACCTTTATGGTTAATTTTTTTTCTGTTAAATCATTACAGCAACCCTGATCAAGTAAAACCATGTTTATCACTTAAATAAACCCAACAAACTGCTTTGGAACCCTCAAGACACAGATCATTCCACTCTGAGGTAAGATGAGATTTTCTGCTTACAGTCCAATGTGCTTTTTTAGTGGGTGCTCAAGAAACACCAGGATGGGGTTGCAGATGGCAGCAGGTGACTGCTAAACTCGGCGGCGGGGGGGGGGGGGGGAGACAATCACGGATGCGTAGGAAGTATTCAATCAGTCAGGGCAATTTTCTCCCACCTTCCCTCCATTTATTTTCTTTATAATGTTTGTTCCCACTTGCTCCTGTGTTGTCTTTCTCTCCCCTTAGCAGGCCTCTTTCACGGGAGCATCAAGTCTTAGCCTTATTGACCCTCATCTCCCCGTCTCAGATCAATGACTGGCACTTAGTGGGCACTCAAATAATAGTTCCTAACGAACGAATTTAAAAGACTAGAGCTAAACAATGAGATGAATCTCGGCCATGCCCGGGCATGTCCTTGAGGATGCTACCACGAATGTGGGGGGAGCGAGGCCTGAACATCAACAGATTGGAGCTCGACACCTTGTGTTTCTTTTGGGGGGGGGAGGGTACGGAAACATCCCAGGCTCTGCAGGGATTAATCCTTGAGTCTGAAGACTCCTAGGGTGCGTGAGGATCTTGGGGAAGAAGCCTGTCCTGCATGGGGAGCCAGGGAGGGGAGCAGCTGGAGATGCGGAAAGCGTGGGGTTTCTTGGCTCTCGTGTCTTCCGGACCCGCAGGACCCTCTCTGCTCGCTCGCCAGACGGCGGACCTGGACTTGGAGGAGTCCCCTGCGCCGTGACAACTGCCCAGCTACCTCCTCTCGCACCCCAAGGGATGCCAGCCCCGGTGTCGCATGCAACGAGGGCTAGTCCCGCCACCTGGGAGAGAGGCCACACCACCTGCAGGCCCGGCGCCGCCTCCCAGTCCGCGCACTTCGGGTCCCCGCCCCCGGCCTGCGGTCTGCGGCGTGCGGGGGGACCCCGGCCCGGCCCCCTTGGCCCGCAGCACCCGGACGACCCGGCCCCGCCCCCGCGGCCCCGGGAGCTCTGTGGGTCCCAGGGGGCGGGGCCGCGCGGCGCGACGTCTCCGAAGCCAGGGGACGGGGCTCTAGCGGGGCGGGGCCAGGACGGAGGAGGCGGGCCATCCCCGGCGGCGGCCAATGAGCGCCGCGATCACATCCATGCAAATACGAAGCACAATGGAGCGAGCCCCATCACTCGCCGCTGCAAGCAAGCTTGAAACGGAGGGGGGCGGAGCTGCCGCCTGAGCGACGGCCGGGCTGACCAATGATCCGGTGTCTAGGTTCGGCTCCACCCAATAGCGTGGCAGAGGAGGCGGGCCCCGAGCTAGGTTAGGGTGTCCTTGCAGGGTGTCTGAGCTAAACTTCACCAAATAATAGCTGTTTGTATTTTGGCTGCTGCAGGAGCCATTTTAGGTAAGTTCTTCTCTTAACTTTTTTTTTTTTTTAATTTTCCTACCCGGCTTCGGCGAGCCAGGCCGGCCTGGTCCGCGCGTTCCCGGCCCCGCCTCAGCCCAGAAGCCGGACTGGGGTTTCCCCTGATGAATGGAGCCGGGCTGGGGGGGCGCTTGCGGCTCCGTGACCAGGCCTTGGCTGTGCCAGGGTCCGAGCTCGGGCGGGCGGGCGGAGGACGGACAGGCGGTGGCTTGAAGGCCTGAGTGCAGCCGGGTCCAGCCCCCGCCGCGCCCCCGCTCCGCTCCCGCCCAGGCCGCGCTCGCAGCTCCGGGCCGACGTCCTTGGAAGTGAGCCGCTGCGCTTCCTGGGCCGTCGTGGGTCCGGGCTGCACCGCCACCCCCATCCCCGGCCCCGGCCCGGGCCAGGAGGCGGGGCGGGGCGGGCGGGGGAAGGGTCCCCCGCACCCCCCAAGGAGGGACCCCCGCCCTCACTCCCTGCCCTTGTTTTGCGCCTTTTTTGTGCGGGGTTCGGGTGACCGCTATTCGCCCCGCCGCCCCCGCCGGGGAAGTTGCTGGGTTTGGCGTCCTGCGTCTTGTTTTGCAGGGGTGGAGGAGGGGAGAGGAGGGGAGAGGAGGGGAGGGTGGACTGGTGCCAGGTTGGCTGCTCCGGGAAGGGTTGGGGGGGGCCCCCACCCCGGCGCGTCCTCGCAGCGCGCGCCTCCTCCGCCTCCCCCTTCTTACGCACTAGCACGCACTCAACGCCCCGAAAATTGCAACCCCGGAGGTGTCCGGCAACCCCCACCGCCAAGTTTGTGCCTTATTGCATTGCATCTTGGATTTGAATAAACACAGAAAGAAGAAGCCCCTGTCCCCCTAAATTTCCTGCACTGTTGAGAACTAACGGGAGTCTGTGGATGCCCAATTTTCCAGGGAGGATAGGTCTTAGTCCAATGTGCGGCTATCAGGAAATCCCCTCGCTAGAGAGATCATTGATATTTGACTTGGTTTGCAGCTTCGGTTTTATTTGATCCAATTAAAAATACATAAGCCAGCACTTATTAGTGGACAGAAAGTATTCCTAGTTTTCGGTGATGATGGATGTGTATGAATGCAGTTGCGGCAGTGCGGGATCTTCTAAGGCAGTAGGAATTCGATTTTGAACTTGGGAGGCCCTTGTTCTCCAAATTAGGGTTGATGGATCCACCCGTAATCAGACCAAGGCTTCTAATGAATCTTTGGCATCTTCTGGGCATCTCTGGAGTTCGTGTGTGCTCTGTATATAATCAACCCCCCCCCCCCCAAAAAAAAAAAAAACCTGCTCATTTTTGGTTTATCAGATCCGGGAACAGACAACACTCATTTGAAATGTTTTGACTATTCTTATAGGATCTGCCGTATTGCCTGAGAATTCTGTTATTTCTCAAATGGTTAATAGCAACGCCGTCCCAGTAGACTCCACATTTCGTCCTATGTTTTTGGGGTTTGCTTTGTGGCCCCTGAGAAGGACCTCACTGCTGTACTCTTAAGGCTCATTGTGGGCTCTTTTTCTTACTGACATTAAGATATGGACCAGCTGATGGTGAGACACTAGTTTGATGGCAAGCCAAATTGTATGATTAGGTTGGATACATGGAGGCAATAGTTTTTGTGAACTTTGTTACTCTGGTGATAGAGAGGTTTGGGATCTATGTATAATAAAAATGATTAGGCATGAATAGTCAGTAACATGGTCTATGCCAAACACAGCAGGTAGCTTCATATAAGCCGTACATGCCTCTAACTGAAGCTTGGGAAAATGATTCAATTTGGATTTTTTTCCCCTGTCCTTGGAAAGATTTCCCAGATGATAAATTATGATGGGATTTTTAAAATTTTCCCTTGAGGAGCTGGATTAATAGCACAGCAGGTTGAGTGTTTGCCTTGCATGCAACTACCCTGTGTTTGAGACCTGTTCCACATATGGTTGGTTGCCTTAATACAAGAGCCAGGAGTAAGCCCTGAGCACCACCTGGTGTGGCTCAAAACAAAACAAAACAAAACAAAAAGCCAACCCCAAACTTTCCCCTTGATTAATGGACTATTAGGAGTTAGCCTTATTTTTGTTTTGGCTAACTTAGAGTAACCCAGACAAGATGCTGTCCTTGGTAGTTTGCTGATGGGTAGAGTCAGCCGTGGTATATATGAAATAAGAGCGTGTCCCGGTGGGCTTATCACATCTCAGGGAGTCAATGACCTTTTATTGCTGCAGTTATTTCTACCCTTTTTACTTTGAGCTCTCTCTCTTTTTTTTTTTTCTGTTGTTAACACACTGCAAAATCTTTAAATATTTAGACTTTGATCACTACTTTTAGTTTTTTGTCTTACAATTAGTTTTTCTTTTTCTTTTTCTTTTTTTCTTTTAGTAGTACAGTTACAGGGTCTCTTAACTCATCAGCTCATGACTTCAGGCAAACCACACAAGATATTGAAAGAAGTGGAAGTGAAGTAGGAGAACCAACTTTGTTGCATCTCTCAAGATCAGTGGGTTGCTTGTTTTTTCTTTTGGTGGTTTTTGATTTTCTTTCTAAAACTTCTAAATGACAAAACATTAGAAGCCAAATTCTATCTAAAGAAAAACTTGTTCTGTGTGTGTGTGTGTGTGTGTGTGTGTGTGTGTGTCTGGGGTGTGTGTGTGTGTTTTCCTTTTGTGTGTGTGTGTGTTTTTCTTTTGTGTGTGTGTGTGTCTGGGGTGTGTGTGTTTTCCTTTTGTGTGTGTGTGGTGTGTGTGTGTGTCTGGGGTGTGTGTGTTTTCCTTTTGTGTGTGTGTGTGTCTGGGGTGTGTGTGTGTGTTTTCCTTTTGTGTGTGTGTGTGTGTGTTTTCCTTTTGGGCCAAACCCAGAGATGCTCTAGGTTTAGTACTGGCTCTGTATTCAGAAATTACTCCTGGCACTCACTGCTCAGGAGACCGGTCATCTAGGGTGCCAGGGACTGAACCTGAGTCATACAAGTCTAGCATCTTACCTGCTATATGATCTCTCTGCCTCTCCTGATAAGTGATTGTTTTAAGTGGAGAGCCTGTTAGAAAGAGTAGGCCTTCGGCTGATAGAACTTGGATAGCTCTTGGATTTACTGAAGTTTCAAAGTATTTTTTCAGGTATTTTTCTTGAAAGTATGTCTTTGCCTGGCTATGTCTTTCCCTGTTCAACTATGAGATTGTGGCCCACATCATCAGTTCTGTTTGATTCTCCCTCTTTTTCCACCTTCCATGGAAGGCACTTTGTAGTGATATGATCAACTGGCATCACATATGGTCCCACACAGGTACTGAAGCCCCCCCCCCCTTTTTTTTTCTTTTTTTCTTTTTTCTTTTTGGTCACACCAGGCTGTGCTTAGGTCTTAACTCCTGACTCTCTCAGGGACCACTGATCACTCTTGATCTTGGGCTTGGGGTGTCAGAAATGAATCAATGTTCACCATGTACAAGCAAGCACTTTACCCACTATACTCTCTCTAGTCCCTTTTATTCTATTTTCATTTTTTTGTTTTTTATTGTGGTCGATGTGAATTACAATTTTTTCACAGTCTCTAGTCCCTTTGAACCCTTTTACAAAGGTGGTGAAATTTTGAGGTTTGATACCTGCAAGATCTCTGCTATGTGACAGTCGTGGTATCTGGGACAGGAGAGTATCTAAACCAACTAAGGAGACTTCAATCCTTTCTTTTCCCATATAGTATAACAAGGCTTGACAGTTTTATTTTTAATAAATATTTAGGTTTTTTTTTTTTTTTTTTTTTTTTTTTTACTTCTCTCTTTAAAGAAAATCTTTTAAGTCTAATTCAGGTGAAAAGCTGTGATTTTCATGGGACTACCTATGTTCTGTATCAGGTTCTTATATTGAAAAACTCTTTGCAATACATAAAATAATAGCAAGGGCTTAGATATCTATTCCCTAGGGAACATTTTTGTTTGCAGTAAATGTGACTTGATTGTAAGGGAAGCAGGCAGAACCAGGCAAGACCAGGATTGAATGAATTCCTGTCTAGCACTCAGCCAGGGACTGGAACTACAGAGATGAGAAAAAAAAAAGAAAAAGGAAAAGAACCCTGTTTTCATAACCACTTCAGGAGACTGAACTACAGTTCAAAGAAATGAAGTAACTTATTTAGGGCCTAACAGTTAGTAATGATAAGTCAGGATTTGAACCAGACCATTGGAACTGAAGTATATATTAATTATCTATCTATTTATTTATTTATTGATGGGTGGAGTGTTTATTTATTGATTGATTGATTGATGGGTGAAGTGTTGAGCCACACCGTCAGTGCTCAGGGGTTAGTCCTGGCTCTGCTTTCAGAAATTACTCCTGGCAGACTAGGGACCATGTGGGATGCTGGGGACAGAAACTAGGTCAGCTGCGTGCAAAGCAAATGCCCTATCTACTGTGCTCTCTCTCTGGCTCCCAAGCACATACATACTCTTTTTACCACCCACCTTCGCTAAAAATTTCTTAAAAAGCTGAAGTGTAGACTGGGTCAAAGGGCTGGAGCTCAAATTTCCAAGGGGGGGAGGATCTGTTAAGTTTTAATGGGGTGATACTAGGTTATTAACACACATTGCCTAAGACATTTTGCCTAGTTGTGTCCATTTTTTAAAAATATTTTTTAATTGTATCATTGTGAGATACACAATTAGAAAATTGTTTATGAATGAGTTAATATATACAATGTTCAATACCCTTCCCCAACAATACCTGCTTCTATGGTAGATATTTTTCTTCTCTTTCTCTTTCCCTCTCTTATTTTTCTTTCTTTTTTTTTTTTTTTTTTAGACACTGGTTTGCAATATTGTTACTGAAGGGGGCCAGCCCTCTTGGGAAAACAATATGGACATTCCTCCAAAACCTAGAAATTGAGCTTCATGGGTCACGTTTTTACTTCGAGTTAAAAGGCAATGAGGGTCCCTTCCCTGCTGCTGCCTGTGGAATGCAGGTTGGGTCTCCTAGAGCCTCTACGAGTTCAGGCAGAGCAGTACCTGGTGATGTCCATTCCAGCTATTGTGCACTCGCCCTTGTAAACATTCTTTTTTTTTTTTTTTTTTTTTTTGGTTTTTGATTTTTGGATCACACCCGGCAGCCCTCTGGAGTTACTCCTGGCTCTACACTCAGAAATCGCTTCTGGCAGGCTCTGGGGACCATATGGGATGGTGGGATTCGAACCCCCGTCCTTGTGCATGCAAGCAAATGCCTTACCTCCATGCTATGTCTCCAGCCCCAAAACGTTCTTTTCTTTAGTTCATTTTGTGGAGGTGATGATAACCTCATAAGAAATTCTGCTACTTCCATACAAGTCCTGAAGGTAGTAGTATAATAGGAGTTATTTTAAATTTCCATTCTTGCTCCCATTTCTGAACTAAATAATTTCTTAAACCCCAGAAGAAAAGCTTTATTTTTGCTGTGGTAATCTGTATTTTTAGTTGGGGGTGGGCTGGGGATGCACTTCTTTCAGTGCTGTGGGTGAGGTGGAGGCAGCAATGATTCTATCCAGTGGTGCCTGGTTACTACATGGGTTACCCTTGGCACTGTTTGGGGGCATATGGAACCCAGGGCTTTGCACATATGTACTCTAATATATGAGCCACATCCTGGCCTTCCTTATCTTTTTTTTTGGTTTGGAATAATTAATAATTTTTGGTTTTGGAATAATTATTCTTCATCCTAAATTTATTCTTTATGTTTGTCAGTGTTGAATCTTTCCTAATGTATATAACATAAAGATTTTCTATTTTGAGAATTTTTATTTTGATTTTTCTTTATATTCCTATATATATATATAGAGGAATTTTTTTCTTTTATATATTTATATTCCTATATTTATATTTATATTTCTATATTTTTCTTTATATTCCTACTGAAGTATTTAAAAATTTTAGCAAGAATAAAATTGATTTTAATTCATTAACATTTTGTTGTTGTTTTTGGGTCACACACAGCAGTGTTCAAGGCTTACTCCTGGCTCTGTGCTCAGGGATCACTTCTTGGGGGACTGTATAGGGTGCTAGGAGTGAACCTAGGTCCATATAGTGCAACGTAAGCACCCTACTCCTTTACTGTCTCTCTGGCCATCCCAGTTTTTAAAATGTAGTGCTTGGGATTGAACCCATGGTGTTCAAGACATGCATTCTCCTACGGAGTCATATCCCTAGCCCCAAAACTGATACTCCATGATGATATTGTTTGCTGTTTCTGAGGACCTTAATATTTGAAATTTTTAGGGGAATTCAGGAAATAGAAATCTTAATAACTTCAAATATAAGAATAAGTGATGGGTATATATTTTACTTCCCTAAAAAAGTAAAAGATTTTTTTCTTTATAAAAAATTCTTAACTTTTCAGTTTTAGGTTTTGTGTATTATGTGATCAAGGATTTTTTTTGGGGGGGGGATCCACACCCTGTGTCGCTCAGAAGTCACTCTGAGGGCTCTGCACTTAGAAATCATTTCTGGCAATGTCTGGGGGAACATATGGGATGCTGTAGATTGAACCTGGGTGTGCAAGACAATTACCTTACTCACTGTACTATTTCTCTGACCCTCTGGAATCCATGCTTTCACTCAAGATTGGTCAGACTCCAAGACTTCAGATTAGAATAAGGCATAACTACTGTGGTAACAAAAATCTTCGTATCTGTCTGTTTAGGTTGATAATCTGGAAGTTAGGGTCCCCCCTGGGGTCTTGACTAGTTTGTAAACTCCCCAATAATAATAATATTCAGTTTTGTTTGTGGTATATAATTATAGGAAGCCAATTTAATGCTTTTTGTGATTGTCACAGGAAACCATAATTCACTTCACCTCACACAGCCATCTCTTCCCACTCAAATGCAAACATGTTTAGGACCATTGACTAGGGTTATTCCAAAAACATTTATTTTAGTTATACAAAACCTCTTGCTTGTCAAATTGAATTCTTTGGGACTTTGGCCCTTTAGCAAGTTTTAAGTCCTGTTAGCCTGTATCTGTTGACCTAGGTTGGGGAATTACTAATTTAGCCCTTTCAGGTAAGATCCAGGCCAGTGGCATGCTAAAGTTCTCCCTTGCCTAGTAGTTATTACTAGTTGTACTATTTTATGCCTTTTCCCAGGCAGTCTGATGGGAGGGTTAAGACTAAAGGGGGAGGTGGGAGGGCAGTTGTAAGACTGTTAGAACCTGAGCCTCTCATTTCAGTCCTTCTGACTAATCAGATCTAATATTATTTTAAGTGACGTGGGATATTCTGCTTAAAGGACTCAGAAATTGGGCCCGGAGAGATAGCACAGTGGCGTTTGCCTTGCAAGCAGCTGATCCAGGACCAAAAGTGGTTGGTTCGAATCCCGGTGTCCCATATGGGCTCCCGTGCCTGCCAGGAGTTATTTCTTTTTTTATTTTTTTTTAATTTTTTAATTATCTTTATTTAAACACCATGATTACAAATATAATTGTAGTTGTATGATTACAGTCATGTAAAGAACACCTTCCTTCACCAGTGTAGGATTCCCACCACCAATTTCCCAGATCCACCTACTCCCCACCCCACCTACACCTGTACTCAAGACAGACTTTCTTTTTCCCTCATTCATTCATATTGTTATGATAGTTTTCAGTGTAGTTATTTCTCTAACTGCACTTATCACTCTATGTGGTGAGCTTCATGTCATTAGCTGCACCTACATGGGAGGATGGGGGGAAGTAAGGGTTGGGACTGAGGCAGTAAAATATTAGAAATGAGCTTTGTAGGGCAGTATCAAGGTCCCAATACAAGATGGATATTATGGATATATAGAATATATGCACACAATACTATCAATATGAAAACAAAGAGAAAAAAATTCCACTACTGTCCCAACATAAACCAGTGTTAGAACAGCCTGCCCTCCTCCCAGAGCACATTCCCATTGGTGTAGGGAGAGATAGGGGGAAAGCCTGTTGACCCCTATAGAGTCCACCTAGACTGGTGCCTAGGGAAAGACTGAAGTCTAGGGGACCAGCAAGAGCTGGTCTCCAGAATCAAGGAGGAAACAGGAAGCCAGATGTCTGCCCGCCTCCTCCCCATGCACCTTCCCCCTGGAGTACGGAGGGAGGAACCTGAGGACCACTAAGAGTCCACCTGAACCCACTTCTGGCCATCTGAGCTGGCACCCAGGGAAGGCCTAGAGCCAGGGGAAAAAGACAAGGACGTCTGGGGGCCTGCCAAGCCTCCCAGCACTCCCCAGGCTAGGGAGAAAGGCTTTGGTATGGGGCCTCCCCAAACCCCATACCTGGCAAGAGCTGGTCTCCAGAATCAAGGAGGAAACTGGAAGCCAGATGTCTGCCCGCCCTCCTCTCCGTGCACCTCCCCCCTGGAGTATGGAGGGAGGGGGGAACCTGAGGACCACTAAGAGTCCACCTGAACCCACTTCTGGCCATCTGAGCTGGCACCCAGGGAAGGCCTGGAGTCAGGGGAAAAAGACAAGGACGGCTGGGGGCCTGCCAAGCCTCCCAGCACTCCCCAGGCTAGGGAGAAAAGGCTCTGGTATGGGGCCTCTCAAAACCCCATACCTGGCAAGAGCTGGTCCAGGAGCTATTTCTGAGCAGACAGCCAGGAGTAACCCCTGAGCACGGCCGGGTGTGGCCCAAAAACCACACACACAAAAAAAAGGACTTAGAAATTTAGTGTCGACATATAAAAATACGTTTTTTTTTGTTTTGTTTTGTTTTGGTTTGGTTTGGTTTTGGGTCACACCCGGCAGCGCTCAGAAATCGCTCCTGGCAGGCTCGGGACCATATGGGATGCCGGGATTCGAACAACCGACCTTCTGCATGCAAGGCAAACGCCTTACCTCTATGCTATCTCTCCGGTTCCATAAAAATACGTTTAGAGGGCCAGAGTGAGGGTGCTGCAGTAGGGTGTTTGCCTTGCACGCGGCTGACCCAGGACGCGGTTTGATCCCCCAGTGTCCCATATGGTCCCCCAAGCCAGGAGTGATATCTGAACGCATAGCCAGAAATAACGTTACCCTGAGGATCACTGGGTGTGGTCCCCCAAAATACGTTGAGGTGATAGAAGATTTGAAAGAGATCATTAATGGTCAGCTCTAAAAAGATAATTGTAAAATGTTCTAATGTGGGCCCGGAGAGATAGCACAGTGGCGTTTGCCTTGCAAGCAGCAGATCCAGGACCAAAGGTGGTTGGTTCGAATCCCGGTGTCCCATGTGGTCCCCCGTGCCTGCCAGGAGCTATTTCTGAGCAGACAGCCAGGAGTAACCCCTGAGCACCGCCGGGTATGGCCCAACCCCCCCCCCCCAAAATGTTCTAATGTAAACTTTTCTGAATAATAATCTACTCAAAATTAATTGTAAGCTCTTCTAAACAATGGCTACTCAAAAGTTGGGACTGATAGTACAGCTTCTAGTGCTTGCCTTGCACGTGGCTGACCTGGGTTCATTACTTGGACTCCATATGGGTCCCCGATCCCCACCACGAGTGTTAACCCACTCCTCCACTCCCCCCAAAAAAGGATCCACTCACAATTATATATCTAAAGCTAGAGGATGTTAGTTACTTGTCTGCTGTGATGTGAAAACAATGTGGGAGGAAACAGTTGAATTTTTTTTTTTTTTTGTGACCATACCTGGCAATGCTCAGGAATTATTCCTGGTTTTGCACTCAGGAATTACTCCTGGCAGGCTCAGGACATCATATGGGATGCCAGGGATCTAACCTGGTTTGGCTGCATGCAAGGCAAGTGCCCTACCCACTGTACTATCACTCTGGCCTCTGAAAGTTTGTTTTTGGGCCACACTCTACTGTGCTCAGGGCTTACTTCTGGCTCTGCTTAAGTATCACTTCTGGTGGTGCTTAGGGAACATAGCAATGCAGGAAAATCAAACCTGGGTCACCTTGTGCAAGGCAGGGCCTTTACCTACTGTAATTCTGTATGGCCCTGGAGTTTTGAAAGTTTGTGTTAGACTACATTATTTACATGAAAAATCTGCTTTAGTTTTTAGTTAATTGAAAGAAATCTGTAGATAATTTTCCATAATATGACAAAATGAAAAATATAGCTTATAATTTTTGGTTTGCAGCAAGCTGAAGCAGTCAGGCAAGCAGTTAGAATGGCAATGCCAGGCTCCTTCCCTGGGAACTACTTAGTACCAGCCATGATGGAGCTTAGGATGACCATGTGTGGTGACCTTGACTGAACCTAGGTTGGCTATGTGTAGTGTGTGCGATTTACCTGTTGTACTAGCGTTCTCTCTCTCTCTCTCTCTCTCTCTCTCTCTCTCTCTCTCTCTCTCTCTCTCTCTCTCTCTCGGTTGGCTTTGTGTAGTGTGTGCGATTTACCTGTTGTACTAGCGCTCTCTCTCTCCTCCCTCTCTCCCTCCCTCCCTAGCTTCTTCTGTCTCTCTCCTTTCCTCTCCAGTTTTTGGGCCATACCTGGCAGTGCTTAGGGGTTACTCCTGGCTTTGTGCCCTGGAGGTCATTCATTCCTGGCAGTGCTTGAGGAACCATTTGGGCTGCCAGGGATCGAACCTGGGTTGGCCACGTTCAAGGCAAAAGTCCTACCTGCTATGCTATCACTTTGGGCCCGGTACTATTTCTCTTGAGTCTTTAAAGGGTGACTATTAGGACTGAAATTTTCAACAAAATTTTTAAATTTAAGGCTTGCTGTTCGAGGCTGTGTTCTCCCTTGCCTATGTCCATGTTTTCTATAGTTGTCTATTTCCATTCTAGAGAAACCTGTATTCACTTTTTTTTTGGGGGGGGGGCTCACCTGGTGACACTCTGGGGTTACTCCTGGCTATGCACTCAGAAATCTCTACTGGCTTGTGGGACCATATGGATGCTGGGGATTGAATCAAGGTCTGTCCTGGGTCAGTTGCGTGCAAGGCAAATACCCTTCCGCTGTGCTATCGCTCTGGCCCCGTGTTCAGTCTTGAACACACAGTTCTCCCTCTCTCTTCAAATCTTTCTAAATAAGTTTCAATAAAAACTAGCTTGTTGCACACACAACAATTAAAATTTTATTTAATACTAGTGAATGTAAAATTATTCACATAGGCTAATTGAACAACTTATCACCAGACCTTTTAGGATTCTTTATCATCTTGGGGCAAAAGTGTTTTTTTTTTTAATTTTAATTTTTTGTCTATATTTAGAAAGGAAGAAAGAATATGAGACAAGATATACTTTAGCCTAAAATGAAACTTAGCAAATTACCTAATAAAGTTTGGCCCACTACTAAACCACTTATATTTATCTATTTATTTTTGTCTGAAAGTTGATTTGTTAAGAAACTCGAGATCCAAAATAAATAAATTTAGATCTATGTCTCAAGGTTTTCAAATAGTAAGATAATTTCTTTTCTGCAAGTCCTTATGATTCTGCATGGTTGTGACTAACTTGCATTATTTTCAACATGATTTTTGAGAATTTTTTTCTTTTTCCTTTCATAAAAGATTCATGATAAGGCATATTTCTTTTTTTGGCAGTGGGTGGTGGTGGTGGTGGCACATCCCATGGCGCTCAGGGGTTACTCCTGGGTCTTCACTCAGAAGTCGTTCCTGGCAGTCTTGGGGGACCATCTGGGATGCCAGGATTCAAACCCAGGGTCCATCCTCTGTTGGCCAGGTGCAAGGCAAACATGCTTTACCATGGTGCTATCTCTTCGACTCCCTTTTATTTATTTATTTTTTGGTCTTTCGGGCCACACCCATTTGATGCTCAGGGGTTACTCCTGGCTAAGGGCTCAGAAATTGCCCCTGACTTGGGGGGACCATATGGGACGCCGGAGGATCAAACCACGGTCCTTCCTTGGCTAGCGCTTACAAGGCAGACACCTTACCTCTAGCGCCACCTCGATGGCCCTCCTTTTACTTTTTTTAAGTAAAATAGTTTTATATAAAAGAGTAGAGAAGGTAAGAGATAAAAGAGGAAACTTCATAAAGTCAAAGAAGGAATTTGATACCCCAAGTTGGGATAGGCATTTCCAAAATAGAATGTGTCTGTAACCTGTTTTTGATAATATTTACAAAGATTCTTTTTTTTTTTTTTTCCACACCTAGTGGCACTCAGGGGCTATTCCTGGCTCTGTGCTCAGAAATTGCTCCTGGCAGGCTTGGGGACTTGGGAGGCGCTTAGTTTTTTTGTGGGACTTCTTTTGGGAGTAGAGTGGGTCACGCTAGAATCTTAGACTGGTTGGTTGTTGGTTGCTCAGGGTCTATTTCTGGCTTTGTGCTCAATATTGCCCCCTGGGAAATTGAGACTATACGTAAATTCAAACCAAGGTTGGTCCAATTGCAATTGATGGAAGGCAAGTGCTTTAACTCCTGGAATATCTCTTTGGGTCCTGTTTGACATTCTTTGAAAGATTTCAGGTTCCTGATTTCAAGTCATATATTGATATTATTGCGTTGTCCGTTCTCAGGAACTGGAAAATGTCTGTTGGACCTGATATATGATAAGCTTTCAGGTTTGGAAGGTTTAGAGCATGTTTCAGTTTTGTTCCTGTCATTGTCCTTGGTTTCTAGTGGTAACGGGAATTGTATGAAATATTACTAAAAGACTGATTTCACAAGCCATTCCCAAAGACACACATACATACACTGACCACTCTTTTCGGTCTGCTATTGCTGCAGCTCACAGGATTCATTTCTGGACACTACTTAATTTCATATTCACATTTTTTTTTTTGTACTATAACTGGCAATACTCAGGGTGCACTGCTGACTCTACATTTAGGAATCACTCTTAGCAGGGACCATATGAGATGGGATCCAAGGGATGGAACTCAGGTTGGCCATGTATAAGTTAAGCATCTTACTGGCTGTACTATCTCTCCAGCACCCCATGTCCACTATTGAACTGAGCATTATAGAAGAGGTGATGATCATTATTTTAAATTTAAGATAAAAGGATTATCATACCCAACATAATTTGCATCTTAACTAGATTATTCTGTGTCTAAGCCTCTTTGACTGCTCATGGTCGTAGACAGTAGAGTTGGGGGTGATGGTGGTGTCAGAGGCCATCTCGTTCAATTTTGTTCAACCTTTGGATGATGGAATGGAATTCTAGTCATGAAAATATTTGGAGTGGCCAAATGGCTGACTTGTGGCACTCTCAGGTTTAGAATTCCATTGTCACTTTATTAAGTAAGACTTCCCCTAATTGATTTTTAGGGTCCTAAAAATCCACATTGGATAAATTTTGTTTTTTTCTTTTTTGATTTTGGGGCCACACCCGACAGCACTCAGGTTACACCTGGCTCTTTGCTCAGAAATCACTCCTGGCATGCTGTGGTGACTATATGGGATGCCAGGAATTGATTCCAGGTCGGCTGTGTTCAAGGCAAATGTCCTATCCGCTGTGCTATCACTCTGGCCCCAACATTGGATAATTTCTATGAGGGATAATTTCTTTGAGATTAAGGTGAGTTTGTGAAAGGCTGTATAATATTTGTATGTTCTCTGAAACAATACAGTAAGGAATATCAATGAAATTTTGCATGTCTCTAATAGGTAAGACTGACTTCTACTTACTATTTTGGTAATTCTTGTTTACTATGTCTTGTTTATTAGAAACATTTTGGCAGGTTCTTCCCTGTGTCTTTGTAAACGGCTTGTGGTACTATTTCAGTAACTCTTGTTTACTATTTTTTGCTTACTAGAAATGTTTTGGCATCTCTCTTCATTCTGCCATTGAGAAATGCTTATAAGTTCACCTTTACTTCATTGCATAATAATATGCATACTAGGTTTTTTTTATTTTACATGTTTAATTCAGCATTTTAGCTCAGGGTTATTAGAACATGTTTTCCCAAGACCTGCCAATGATCGTGACCATATGATTGTTATCAGGGATTGTACTAGGTAGGATCGTAGGCTCTTTGACTATGTGTTGGTTATTAGGACTGGTCACCAAATATTCTGATTCTCTTCTAAATACAAGGTAGGATTATTATACTTCTTTATCAGCCTTGGGTATGGTTGTATAACTTGCTTTGGATATTGATACTTTTTTTTTAATTTATTTTTTTGTCAAGTAAGACAGGTTTTATTGAAACTTCTTTAGAAAGATGTGAGGGGATAGAAAGGGAGAAGTACACGATAGAGAGAGAACTCACTTTCCAGAGTGGAAACAAAGAAGCAAAAAAAAAGGACAAGCAAGATATGTGTTTAATGGGCTTGAAGGGAAAGCTTGGATATTGATACTCTTTGTTGTTTTGGGGCAACTCTTGGTGATATTGAGGGGTCATTTCTGGCACTGCATTCAGGAATTACTCCTGGTAATGCTCTGGGAACCATGTGGGATAATGGAGAGTGAACTTATCAGCTGTGAGCAAGGCAAACATCCTGTCTGCTGTATTCTCTCTCTCTCTGACCATGGGATATTGATGCTTTATTTATTTTTATTGAATCATTCTGAGATACAGAGTGATGGTTGAGTTCAGTCATTCAATATTTCAACACCCATCCTTCCACCGGTGTTTATTTCCTGGCACCAGTGATGTCCCCAGTTTCCCTCCCATCCCTGTCCCCTATAATTACCCCCCCCCCACACTAGCCTGCCCTTTATGCACTGTGATTTGCAATATTGTTATGAATATCATTCTATCTCCTGTAAGTGGAAGTGATATGTGACACTCCTCGGCAGATAGTTTTTTTTTCTGAAAGAAAACTGCAGTAGTTATGTAGTCATAGAATGCGTATATTTGAGGCCAAGAGGAATAGTATAGCAGGTAGAGCATTTGCCATTTGCCTTGTATGCTGCCAACTTGAGTTCGATCTGCAGCCTCCTATATGGTTCCCTGAGCACCATCAAGAGAATTTTTGAGTGCAGAGCCAGGAGTAATCCCTGAGCATTGCTTGGTGTGGCACCCAAACAAAGAAACAAACAAAATCAATAATAAAAGAAAGCTTATGTTTAAACTACTGGGTTTTAATGGCAGCATAACAAAGTCAAACTTGATGAATTATTATCATTGATCCTTTGGCTAAGTGCTGATATTGGCTGTTTTGGCAGTGAAAACACTGAAGTGTAGATACTGTTCTTGACCCACAATTGCAAAACTAGTAATCCAGGAGGTCTAAGTTCTACTTTATTTTTTGGGAGGTAGGGCCACACACTGTGGTGCTCAGGGCTCATTCTAGTCATACATCTTAAGTTGTATGTTTTGTTGTTATTCCCTATGCTATACTGAGTATGCATTCATACATGCAGAGTTTGGGCTGTACCCACGATAACTTCATGTCAGAGTTCATTCTTTTCTTTTTGGTTTTTGGGTCACACCCAGAGGCACTCAGGGGTTACTCCTGGCTCTGCACTTAGAAATCACTCCTGGCTGGCTCCAGGGACCATATGGGATGCCGGGATTCGAACCACCATCTGCCCTGGGTTGGCACCTTACCAGCTGTGCTCTCTCTGGGTCCTGAAGTTCATTCTTAATCTTTTGTTCCATCCTGCACAGATACTTCTGAAATTCTGGGTCTCAGCGACTCTTAGTAGCATTTTTCTTTTCTTTCCCAACGTGGTGTTTCAAAATCTTTATTCTTTTTTTTCTGTCATCTCTTACCTACTTTTACTGTTTTTAATTTCATTTTTCATATGATGAGGATAATTTATTGTCTGAAAATATTCTTGCTCACAATTTTTTCTTTTGTTTTTGGGTTACGTCTAGTGATGCACAAGGCTTACTCCTGCTCCCACACTTAGGAATTATTTCTGATGATGTTCAGGGGACCATATGGGATGCCAGCGATTGAACCCAGGTCAGCCCCATGCAAGGCTAGTGCCTAGGCCACTGTACTATTTCTATGATCCTCTCTCTCAGATTTGGGCCTGAATATGGTTTCTCAGAAGGTCATAGCTGTCTTTATATGTGGGAGACTGTGGAGAAATCAGGCAGGCATTGGAGTAAAGGGGCTGAATTCTGCTGCTGCTGGATTGCATGGGTTTGAATCATAACTCCCACACTTTTGGCTATATAAATTGTTTGAAGCCTTGTTTTTCTTTCTTTTTTCTTTTGGGCTACAACTGTTGACGCTCAGGGGTTACTCCTGGGTATGCGCTCAGAAATTGCTCCTGGCTTGGAGGACCATATGGGATGATGGGGGATCAAACCGAGGTCCATCCTGGGTCATCCGCGTACAAGGCAGATGTCCTGCTGCATCACTGATCCGGCCCCTGAAGCCTTGTTTTTCTTACCTGTAAAGTGGAAATAATAATACTTACTACATAGGTTATTTGGAGGATTGATAAAAAGCCTTAGCCCAGTGTCTGGCACAGTGTAAATGTGCTGCATATTATATTTTTTTCTTTTCCTTTTTTTGTTTTTGGGTCATACCCAGCAGCACTCGGGTTACTCCCGGCTCTATGCTCAGAAATTGCTCTTGGCAGGCTTGGGATGCTGGGAGTCAAACCACCGTTCTGCATGCAAAGCAAACACCCTGCCGCCATGCTATCTCTCTGGTCCCTATATTTTTCTTTTTAGTTCATATTTTTTTTTTTAGCTTTTTCCTTTTATACCCAGCAATGTTCAGGGGTTATTCCTGGCTCTGTGCTCAGAAATCGCCCCTGACAGGCTCAGGGGACCAGATGGAATGCCGAGAATTGAACCACCATTGGTCCTGGATCTGCTGTGTGCAAGACAAAACGCCCTACCTCTGTGCTATCTCTCTGGCCCCCTCTTTTTTAGTTCTTGAGCCATTTGCACTGGTTCTCTGGAGACCATGTAGTACTGGGGATCAAACTCTTGGCCTGCTGCCTCTGAGCACTCAGTTGTAAGGGGTACAGTGTTAGAATTATGTGTGCAGAAAATCATCATTAATAGTATTATAATTCAAAGAACTTCAATCAGTAAAAGATCGTGCACTCAAGCCTTCTCCCTAGTCCTGATTTTCTTCCTTCCTTCCTTCCTTCCTTCCTTCCTTCCTTCCTTCCTTCCTTCCTTCCTTCCTTCCTTCCTTCCTTCCTTCCTTCCTTCCTTCCTTCCTTCCTTCTCTCCTTCCTTCTCTCCCTTCCTTCCTTCCTTCCTTCCTTCCTTCCTTCCTTCCTTCCTTCCTTCCTTCCTTCCTTCCTTCCTTCTCTCCTTCCTCCCTTCCCTCCCTCCCTCCCTTCCTTCCTTCCTTCCTTCCTTCCTTCCTTCCTTCCTTCCTTCCTTCCTTCCTTCCTTCCTTCCTTCCTTCCTTCCTCCCTCCCTCCCTCCCTTCTTCCTCCCTCCCTCCCTCCCTCCCTCCCTCCCTCCCTCCCTCCCTCCCTCCCTCCCTTCTTCCTTCCTTCCTTCCTTCCTTCCTTCCTTCCTTCCTTCCTTCCTTCCTTCCTTCCTTCCTTCCTTCCTTCCTTCCTTCCTTCCTTCCCTCCCTCCCTCCCTCCCTCCTTCTTTTCTTTTCTTTTCTTTTCTTTTCTTTTCTTTTCTTTTCTTTTCTTTTCTTTTCTTTTCTTTTCTTTTCTTTTCTTTTCTTTCAGTTTTTGGGCCACATCGGCAGCATTCATGGTTACTCCTGGCTTTGTGCTCAGAAATAACTCCTGGCAGTTTTGAGGACCATATGGGATGCTGGGAATCGAACTTGTGTTGCCACCTGCAAGGCAAACATCCTACTTGCTCCGGCCCCAGCCCTGGATATTTTGATTTTAAAGAGTTAGGTATCATATGACACTAAAGGAAGTTACTACTAATCTTTCTTTTTTTTTTTTTTTTTTTTTTGGGTCACACCCGGCGGTGCTCAGGGATTACTCCTGGCTGTCTGCTCAGAAGTAGCTCCTGGCAGGCACAGGGGACCATATGGGACACCGGGATTCGAACCAACCACCTTTGGTCCTGATCGGCTGCCTGCAAGGCAAAAGCCGCTGTGCTATCTCTCCGGGCCCACTACTAATCTTTCTAATGTTTACTATTAAGATAGTAAAATTTAATACCATTAAAAATTATTTTGGCCACATCCGGTGGTGCTTGGGTTATTCCTAGTTCTGCACTCAGAAATCACTTGTACCAGGTTTGGGGGACATATGGAATGCCAGGAATCGAACCCAGGCTGGCCATGTGCAAGGCAAATATCCTAATCACTATGCTATTGTTCGTCTCCCTCCTTTAACATTTTTTATTTTATTCAACAGGAAATACTGAGCAACTATCGGGTTTTTATGATAGGCATAATAACATGGCCTATTGTTCACCTTCAAAGAATTTACAGTATAAACTGAGATCATTTTGCATAAATATCTGTATATTGATCACACTAGTTTATTACAAGGTAGCCAAGGTAAGAAAGCAAAAAATTTGGGAAAAGTTTAGGAAAGAAGTAGGTGAGGAATAGAGAGAAATAGAGTTAGGGCATTTGTTGGGGTTGATAAAGAATTGGACCTAGTGGAGAGTGAGCAAGTTTGGGAGAAACTTTTTTTTTTTAATTTTTAATTTTTAATTATGAGAAAAATGATGCAAAGAGGACAAGGTAAAGTTACAGTGAAAGGACAATTGCCCATAAACAGAGTTCTCATAAGAAATCCCCTTGCTGATGCCTAGATATTGAACTTACAGTCAAAGAACATTAAGAAAAATAAGGCAGAACCCATGTACAATTACTTTGTCCACAAGTCCCCAGATTGTAGTACATTATAACATTTCTTAGCAGTACACAAAGCAACCTAAAGCCATGAGATTTATGTGACTCCTTAAACATTGAAGGCATAGTATTTTTTTTATATTTTCATGCACATGCATATTAGTTTAAGTTAACATCAAAAGTTTAAGAGGTTTTTTTTTTTAAGGGTTAGTGAAAAGGGCACAGTAAAAACGGTGTTAGAGTGTCAAATATTGTTTACATAGGCCCACCAAAATATGGGGGACATGGAAAGGAAAAGCCTTGGTCTAAATACAAGGAGACCCCTACCCCTGAAGTTTCCTGGCATAAGACCAACTCTAGGCTCCAGGCAAACTAGTTTATTCAATCTAAGTCATTGTCTGTAGTGCCAATACAGTTTTATTTTTCATGCAATCCTATTTTTGGCATCAGGTTTCTGTAGTAAAGATCCTGGAATCTGCACATCCTACATTGAAGTCAGGCTGGTGTGGAGTATCCTCTAGTTTCACCTCACAATTAAGGGGCAATACAGAAAGCCCTGTCCGGTAAGCAGGTCATTGTTGTTGTTAAGTCTTCTCAGTGTTAAGGGAAGTCTCTTTTGAGTAGGTCGATGTCAGAGCAGCGGTAGGATCTTCCCTGGTAGAGGACTGCCTCCAGGTGATGTTATAGACAATCTTGGATGTTTCGTAGATGTCTTCCCTAGATCAGGGGTGAATGGAGAATGCCCATTCTTCTGAGGTCTGTGCCAGGTCTTTATGTCAATGTTCAGGGTGCAAGGTCCCATTGCACTACAAGATTTGTGTGTTCCCATCTCTTTTAGGTAAGAACTTATTTGTATGTATAGTATTTTCCCATTTTAGTGTGCCTATGCAAACAAGAAATAAAGCCATGTGGCGTTATCAGTATATGGGGGCGTAAGAACACGTCCAACAATACCCATGACTTAGTTCAAACATAAGCATTAAACTGAGGGATTCTTTCACACCAAATTCCATATTGAACAGTTCACAAAGAGAAGATAAAAAAAGGGGGGGGGGAATCGTCACTGTAAGAGAATATTCAGCAAAAGTTATAGTCGTCAAAGAAAACACACATAAAATGTTGAAAAGACATATGTGTCCTTTCTATGCCTTTTGGAATAGTTGGGTGGGTGTTAACTCCAGGGCACCACTTTGGTCTGTGACTTAAGATTTTTTAACTTAAGTTAAAAAGGGTAAATGAGGAGTAATGATGATAGGGGTTAAGAGAGTTAAAGAGAAAAATGATCTTTTGTAGGGGTTTGCAAAAGGGCAGAGTACAAAATGGATGTTCTGCATACATAAAAACATAATTCAATGATAGTGAGTACTATTAATGTATCTGGTGAAAATATAGACTGGAAAGAGATTACCAGTGACTGCATCAAGAAGCTGGGAGGCCGGAAGTTCAGAGCCCCACCCAGACCCTCTCTAAGGAGCCAAGTGGGGGAAAGCCTAGGCAAGCTCCGCCAAGGGACCCAACTTGGGGAGAAACTCTTAAAGTGAAAGGAAGTTTTAGAATCTCATAACAATAGATCTGTCTGCTCAGTCAGCAAGTACATCTTCCATGTACTAAGCCCTGAGAATGTAGTAGGAAATAAAATGAAGTTCCTCATTTGTGGAGCTGCTTCTGTCTCAGTGAGTGTCTGAACACACAGATGCCTAATTATCAAGTGGCTATAAGTATGGAGAAGAAAAGTAAAGCATGATTAATTTCTAAAGGTCCTCCCACCCCCCCAGGTATCTTGAGGAAATCAAGGCAGAATTGCCTGACTTTTTCTTGTGCAGCTGATTTTCATGTTTAGGCTTTTCTCCATAAGCATATCCAGATACCTCCCTTTCTTTGAGAAAATAAAATGAGAACATATTCTAATGTATTTGTGTAGCCTTCCATCTATATCTGCCAGAAACAACCTCTTTGCTCAGCATACTGGGATCAGTTCTTTTGCCTGTAGAACTAATTTGGCATTTCTTGATGAGGTACCTTGTCATTTCTCCTATTGTTCCTTAGTTATTTCACAAGTATCTGATGCCCATTTATTTAGTAAAGAATTATTGAATTTTATTTTGTTTCATTCATTACAGGGCACTGGTTATCTGAGACTAAATACAGTCATTGCCCCTGAGGAAAGCACTGTGTAATAGAAGAGAGAGAGGCATGTAAACTTCTAATCACAGCTAGCATGGCACATGCTAAATGATAATTGTGCCCAAAGTTTTATTTATTAGCACACAAGGTTGGTGTGCTAATAAATAGACTGCATAAATATGCAGAATATGGCTTTCAGCCCTTAGAGTTACCTCCTTAGCTCTGAAAATAGTTTTTGAAAGTGGATTTGGTGTTTCATGGTCCAGGGTTGGTTTCTTATGAGTTTGTAGAGTCCTTATGCACAGGAGCATCTGTGGGGGTGAGGGTGAAGGTGGGAAGATTTCAAGTTCATTGTGGCTATAATGGAGTGTGGATTTAGAACCCTGGTAAATGATGCTGGATTCTGATGGAAATGTCACAGTATTTTGAAGCTATGTAAGGAATTTAGTGTTATCAAGTGAGAAATCAGAGTTTCATTGCAGGAAAGTATATTTTACAGTTGGACAGCAGCGGTTGGCAGTGGTTTGCTTGTGGCTCTACACATTTTAATGCCCTGTTCTGTGTGCTGGGCGGCCGCTCCAGGAGTCAGGACTCTGCTCCTAGCCTGTCAGTGCTAAGGAGTCGCAGCTTGCCGACCACTGGCTAGAGCAATGCTGCTCAAACTTTCTAGATGCTAGCTAGACTCACCTTGTGAACTTAAGTGCACACTGTGAACAAATTATTATCAGGAATATCTTGAGAAGGAATCTATATGTATTAGATTATTGTGAATTTCCCAGGTTGATCATTGTGAAATTAATTTTGAGAATCAGTGTTTAGAGAGGCCTACAGTAGATTAGTGACCTAAGAGGCATTTGTCAGGGATGCATGCTTTCCATGCCTGAGGCCCTAACTTCAGTCCCTGGTACCATATAGTTCCCCAGCTGCTACGCGGAGGATTCCTGGAGGCCCCTGTTGGCCTCCAGCACCTTTAGGAAGCCTGGGCCTGAGATAGAACATAACGTTGAACTGTTGAACGGGTTGGCTAAATATTGCTGGGAGAGGGCCCTGAGCACTGCTTGGGAGTCCCTCCCTCCCTCCCTCCCTCCCTCCCTCCCTCCCTCCCTCCCTCCCTCCCTCCCTCCCTCCCTCCCTTCCTTCCTTCCTTCCTTCCTTCCTAAAAAGAAAAGAGGAAGTTGCACAGGGTAGGGGATAAGTCTTAGAATTGAGACCCTGACTAGGACAAGGGAAAAGGACCTTTTAAATTTTTTTTTTTCTTTTTATTCTCCTGTACTTGTCTTCTCCAACAAAATTGCTCCCCATAGGGGTATAAGGGGGAGGATAGGTAGTGCTGGGGATAAAACCTGGGTTGGCTTCATATAAAACAAGAGTTTCTACCCCTGTCATAGGTTCTTAAATATAAATATACTCTGATTTGTTATGCAATGATGGGATTTCAGAAATGTATAGAGTGTCTGCTTCTCATCCTCCTCTCTTCTTGTGTTTTTCCCCAAGGCTACAACTTGGTCTTAGGCAGAGGACTTTTCTAAAGGGAAGATGGCAGCCCTGCTGTCCACCCCTCTTAAACCTGGGAGAGGCTTTTTCTTCCACAGTGCTCCTTTCCATTTTAGGATTAAAATCAGTCATGTTGCAGAGGCCAAAACTATCGCACAGGGGCCTGGAGAGATAGCACAGCGGTGTTTGCCTTGCAAACAGCCAATCCAGGACCAAAGGTGGTTGGTTTGAATCCCAGTGTCCCATATGGTCCCCCGTGCCTGCCAGGAGCTATTTCTGAGCAGACAGCCAGGAGTAACCCCTGAGCACCGCCGGGTGTGACCCAAAAACCAAAAAAAGAAAAAAAAAAGAAAACTATTGCACAGGATTCAGTGGGGAGGGCTTTTGTCTAACACCCTGCTAACCAGAAATTGATTCGTGGCATCTCCATATGGTCTCCCAAGCCAGCCAGGGTGATTTCATAGCTCAGAGGTAGGAGCAACTCGAGAGCGCTGCCCCCAGGTATGGACCAAAAAACACAAACCAAACAATATCAGTCAGGTTGTCTGGTGCTTAGCAAAACCTGATATTGTTCTTAGTTAACTCTAAATCAGAACCTTAAGAGTTTGGAGTCTGTTATTTCTGGAGGATCTCTGATTATTATGGCCTTAAAGTTATATGCTTGATAGAATCTCTCTCTCCACATAATAAATTATATATAACACTCATGTTATGACTTGTAATAAACACATACGTGCTTATAATACTTATGATCATAAATATTCAGGTGCATGTTTATTATAACTTAGAATAAATATATTATTAACTAAGCATATAAAGCCAATAAATGTAATTATTAACTTAAAAGACTTCCCTACTCCTCCTGTCTTTATTTTAATTTTCTTGATTCCTGGTAGTGCTTAGGGCTCTCTCTATGCTCAAGGATCACTCCTGGTAGTGCTCAGGGGACCATTTGTAGTGCCAGGGATTTAAATGAAGGTTGGCTGTATGCAGGGCATTTTATTTAATTCCCAATTTTTTTTAGTTCTTTCTCTTTTTAAATACTCCACAGTCTTATTCTTCTGTTACCATGACTCTTATTTTATACTCCTTTCTGGGCAGATTTAATTCTTTTTTTTTCTCTCTGTCTCTCTGTCTCTCTGTCTCTCTGTCTCTCTCTCCCTGTCTGTCTGTCTCTGTCTCTCTGTCTCTCTCCCTGTCTCTGTCTCTGTCTCTCTCTGTCTCTCTGTCTCTCTCCCTGTCTCTCTCTTTCTGTCTCTCTCCTTGTCTCTCACTCATTCTCTCTCACACTGTGCTATTGCTCTGGTTCTTCTTTTTCTAATTTTTATTATAACTTTTATTTACAAGTTCATAATACAGTCGTTTAAGGCATTACATCTTCAAACAACAGTCTCACCACCAGTGTGACCTCTATCACTGTTTCTAATTTCCCACCTACCATCATAATATGCCTCCATGCAGGCACAAAAGAATTTATTTTGTATTGTTTGTTACAACAGAAAGGCAAATGGAATGAAAAGCAACAAATTTCAGTTTAAAATGATTGTTATATCTCTCCATGGTGTTACTTAAAGTCACTGTCTAAGGATTTACTGGGCTGTATTTTGTGCTAATTGATAAAAATCTCAATTTATTTCTCTTTGTGCTTCAATTCTCATTTCCAGAGATACACTTAACTATCTGCAAAAACTGAGCTCAGTATCTTCGTGTGAAACTGAGCACTGCTTCGTATTTGGGTGTGGAGGGTAAGAATAAGATGATATTGGGGAGCTAAAAAGATAGTTTAGTAGGTAGAGTGCTTGCCTTGTATGTGACTGATTTGGACTCGGCCTCTGATGCCCCATATGATCCCCTAAGCCCTACTGGGCTCAGGACATGCTCATGTAATTTAAAGGTCCCGTTCCCCCCCCTCCCCCCCCCACACACACACTGGTTTTACTCCAGCAGTGTTTATGTGAATGGCTGGTGCCAGAATCAAACCTGGGGCCCTATCTGTGGAGCATGTGCTCCAGCTCATTGAATTTCTCCTCATCACTATTATTTTTTATTTACAGTGTTTGGGATTGAGCCTAGGACATGTGAGAGACATGTACTGTACATTGAGACACATTTTCTCACCAGTACAAATATTTTTTATAATATTTTGTTGTGTTGTTTGGTTTTTGGACTATACCTGGCAATGCTCAGGGCTTACTTCTGGCTCTGTGCTCAAGAACTATTCCTGATAGGCTAAGGTGACCACATGAGCTGCTGGGGATTGAACTAAGATTGGCCAAAGCAATTGCCCCATGTGCTGTACTATCACTCAGGCCCTGATACTTTAAATGTCTTTTATGATGGGGGGGCAGAGTCATACCCAGCAGTACTCAGGACTTACTCTGTCTTTGCTTTCAGGGATGACACCTAATAGTCTTGTGGAACCATCTGGGGTGCCAGGGATCAAACCCAGATCAGCCAAGTGCAGGGCAAATGCCCAATCCATTGTACTGTCACTCTGGCTTTTTTTTTTGTCTTTTTTTTCCTCCCCTTCCCACATTCTTTTGTATTTTTTAATTTTAAAAGAAGTTGTGATCTTTACCCTTAGACTCATAACAGCTTGAAGGTTAGCAGGAACAACAAAGGTCCAGCATCTACTAGAAGAAAGGCTGGGCCAAGTCCTTGCTTTGAACCTCTGTGCTCACTGCAGTCTTTGGACTTTTGTCATAGAAATGTTCTTTTGTTTTGTTTTTTGGGGCCACACCCCATGATGCAAGGCAAACACCCTACCGCTGCGCCACCACTCTGGCCCCATAAGAAATGTTCATAAGCTTCAACACACTGGCAATTTGATTGGGAAGCTTATACTGGGGAGTTTTGGGGAGGGCTATGGTGAGTTTAAAAAGTCCACGGACAAAAAACTATAGGGATAACCAATGTACTGTCCCCAGGAAGGTGAGATGGGCAAAAAATATGTATTTATATGTAATATACATTTATTATTTATATATATTCTGTGATTTTATGTTACCAACCTATCTCCTGCCTTCTCTGAAAAAGAGATGGGTGGGGTGTTGGGGGGAAGAAGATTGATTTAACATTAGACAGAAATGCCTGACATTCTTGAAATTGTATTATTTAACTGGCTGTATAAGAATAATTGAGTGACTAGAGGGGCATGTGTGTTTGATTAATCTTCTGTCATGAATCTGGTTGCAGGAGTCTGGTATATATGAGGACTGTTATAGTCTGAAGTGGTCATGGTTGCAGATGGCAGGGAGAGAGCACTGAGGAGATGATGGGAAAAGCCATGAAGTTTCATTAGATGAAAGAGGAGAAGAGAGGTTCTAGAGTAGAAGTTTCCAGACTTATTTGGCCAGTCTGCCCCCTTTGTCGAAAAAATATCAGTGACCCCTGTAAATCTACCTTTTTTAAGTTAACTAGTAGAAAGTGCCCCCAATTGTACTTGAGGTTATTATTGTCCTCTGGACCATAATTGCCCCCCCCCAAAAGGTGGTATCCACATCAGAACACACTGGGCTAAAAGAATGAGATGTAGCTTCACTTAGTTGAAGTGTCCTTATTCATGATCAGGGTTGGCCCTGGGGAATTGGGTGTTTGAACATGGAAGCAGTGGTAGAAAGATGCAGAGACTGCATTTCACCTACCATATTTTCCGGCATATAAGACGACTTTTGAAACAAAAAAATCGGGGATCGTCTTATACGCTGAGTATATCCCGAAAAATGTTTCAATATGCCGCTAAACGAAAATTGTCTGAATATTGCCACAAAACGAATTTTCCAACTCGATCCTGCACCAATCACTGCAAGGCAGCTCGGACCACCTCTCTAACTCAGCCAATCCAAGCAGGCTTTTTATGCATGCAAATTAGACAATGTTTTGGAACTGAATCTACACTGTTAAAAGCCTGCTCAGATTGGCCAGAGTCAGAGAGGAAGTCTATTACAGTATAACCTTTGAACCTTTGCTTGTTGTGATTGGCTCACTGTGGTACATACAGCTGCAGCACAGCAACATTCTGTCTTATACAGTGAATATAGGCCTAAACCTGTGTTTTAACTGCAAAATTAAGGGGTTGTCTTATACGCCCGGTTAGCTTAGCTTTGTGCCCAAAGCCAGCCCGGGCAACATAATTAGCGCAGGGACTGGAGAGATGGTACAGCAGGCAAGGTGCTTGCCTTGCACGAAGTAGACCAGCGTTGATTGATCCCGGCATTCCATATGGTCACCTGAGCACTGCCAGGAGAGTTTCTGAGCGCAGAGCTCGGTGTAGTCATCCCTGAGTATCACCAAGTGTGGCAATAAAACAAACAACCACAGAATAATTAAAGCAGAGATGTATCACTTACTGTTTAACACTAATAAGTACTTTACATTTTATCCAATGAGTGTGGGGCTAGCTCTCTAGCTTTTTTGGGAGCTGAGGAGCTACTCCTGTCTTGGACTTGGTGATGCCTAGTGAGGTGGTTTGGGGGTTAGACATAACCTGCTGGTAATTGAACCTGACCCCAAGCATCAGAGGCATGTGTTCTACCCCTTTGAGCCCTTTCTTTAAACCTAGTCCTAAGCACTTTATCTTTAGTCTCTTATTTAGTCCTTTACAACTGTACACACTTAAGAGTTTAGTACTGATGTGCAACCTCCCGTGGGAGACCCCCGACCCGAGGGGGTGTGGAAATGAAGGTTGCTAGTTATTAGTGGGTTCACTCGAGCAGAACCGACCTGTAAAGAAGAACTAGAGAAATTAGTAAGAGAAGCCTTCAAGACAACGCATGCTGTTCAAAAAGGGAAGTTTATTGTTGGGGGATCAGCTTTTAAGGGCTGAAACACGTCAGAAGGTGTTACAAGTTTTCCACCAATCACAGTTACAAACATTCATTAGCATAAACTGGGGCAGGTAATAGGGAGGGGCAAAGAGGTAGTAGACCTGAGCACGTTTTTCTAGAAGGCATAAGATTCAAACAGAGTTCTATAAATTATACTCAACAAGTATAAATAGAACCTCAGCTGTAATCTTAATAACGTTTTGCTAATACAAAGGCAGGTTGCTCTATATTTTTCTTTCTGGCTGGATATATTGGGCTGCTCTGAATTACTTTATTTGTCTATTTTCTTTGTTCTCAAGGCATGGGCGCCTTTGGTCACGTGGGTGACCAGATTAGGAATTACTGAGGTGTCTTTATGTTCTAGGTTTATCAGCTAGGCTCCCCACACTGATGAGGAAACCGAAGCATGGGGAGGTAAAAAAATGTGTTAAGTTCACTGTGACTTGTTCTTACTTTTAGTGTAATTGCAGAACACTAGGGACTTTTTCTTGAGGTAAGCAACCCCTCTCTCCTCCCCAGTCCCCTGCTTCTGGGACCATTGGTGTTTCCTGAGTTCAGGACACAGCTTTCTTCTGGAGGTTGTCATTGCCTTCATTTAAGTCAGTTAGTCTCCAGGATGCCACTCTGAAGTAATTCTTTTAGAGACTGGTCACCACAATACTAAAAATAACATTGTCCTAGAGAATATTTATAGTTTTTTTTCACTCCCTCTTGAGTACAGATTGTGCCCTATCTGGAAAATACCACTTATTTTAGGACTCTGGAGTTGGATATTTAAATGGGAGGACTTGTTCAGTGGTAAGTAATCATATTTCAAGTGAGTTCAACAGAGATTTGGATGCTTTCGAAATTGCTTGCCATGTATTTAATGTTGGGGTGATATTCAACCTGAACAAAGTTAAGCAGAAGAGTAAAAGGCACATAGAAGAGGGTGGAGGGGGCACAAGCGAGAGTTTAGGAAGGATTTCTCAGGAGAGTTTACTATCGTTACTATCTTGACTAATTTTTAGGGATGGGGGGGAGGCAGGTGGTTTTAGGATCATAGCCAGTGGTGCCCAGAGGTTACTTTTGGCTCTGCACTCAGGGATTACTCCTAGAGATTCAGGGGACCATATGGGGATCTAACCCCAGTCTGCTGTGTATAAGGCAAACATCCTACTTGCTGTTTTATTGCTTTGGCCCCTTGACTTGAGTTTTGAAGGAAAATAGGATTTTTGCCTTGTAAGTAAACAATCACAAAGTCAAGTAATTAAGTGAAAATTGCTAAAGGCATGATCAAAGTTTTTACCTTCTGATACTATTTCCAGTGTGTCTAGATTCGTAATGTAATAGAATTTTCTATTATTATTGAATTACCTCTTTACTCTTGGCTCCTTGAAATGCCCTTGGGACACCCTCGGTCTGCTAGGAATTGGGCCTTGGATCAGTTGTGGGAAGAAACAATGTAGCTGTATAGTCCCTGAAGGTGTGCTCAGTTCTCAGCAGATGTGTTTCCTGTTTCTATATGAGGTATTGGTTTCCTAGAACCTGACTCCTGTTACCTCTTTGTGTGTGTGTGTGTGTGTGTGGGTGGGGTGGGGTAAGGGGGGGTGGTGGGCGTATGCAATGCTCTGAGATTATTTCTGGCTTTGCACTCAGGAGTTATTCCTGACAGGTTTAGGAGAATATCTGGGGTGCCAAGGATCGAACCTAGATTGCCATGTACAAAGAAAGGCAAGCACCTTACCTGTTGCCCAACAATTCACTTCTTTTTTTCTTTTTATTTATTTATTTGTTGTTGTTGTTTTTTTTTTTTTTGAGTCACATTGGCTAGCTGGCGCTAAGGCATTAGTCCTGACTGTGCTCAGAAATTACTCTCATGGCAGCTCAGGGGACCATATGGGATGCTGGGGATTGAACCCTGGTTGGCTGCTGTGCTGTCCGCTCGGGCTCCAACAATTCACTTTCTAAACTTTTCTTTCATGTGAATATAGTTCATTGATGATTACTGTCCAGAAGGTATTCAGACATTCAGGCATGAACATATATGTATAGATCACTGACATTTTTTGAATGGGACCTTTTGAAACTTTGCATGCAATTAAGTAAAGGGTAGAGATCACAAGTATATTGCTTGATGGATTTTCACCATGTGTTTACTCCTATCAGTTTCAGTTTCAGACCGATAGAATGTTTGGAGCACCCCGGACTGTTTTCTTATCCTCCTTTCCTGATAATACATGCTTTGTATCTGGTTTGTTTGCTCAACATTATGATTGAGATTCATGCAGATTGCTGAGGAGCACTGATTACTGTCTCATACTTCAGAAAGGAGTCCTGGAATAATCATGTCTCATGCATTGTTGATAGTGGGGCATGAAGTTATTGTTAACTGGTACAGATTTTGTGAGGACCAAACTGGTTATTTTGCAAGAGCCTAGAATCAAGATGCTAAATTTCTGCCGTCTAATCTAGGAGACTATCGCACACAAGGCTAGGACAGTGAGGAGGGGTCAACTTTTAGGGCAAAATTGGTTTTGAGATAATTCAGGGAGATTATATTTTCTTTTTCTTTTTGTGAGAAGATTATTATTAGGTTTCCAGAGGTGACTGAGCGAGGTTGTGTACAGGTGTGTAGGTATGAAGCAGCTCAATGTTTTCAGAACCTGCAGAGCAATGCTTTGATTTCCAGATTGATTAGGAATATAATAGTATGCAAATAGTATCTGGGGGAGAAATTTTGAGGGAAAATTATATTTGGTTTTGTTTTCAAAACTCAGGAGGAACAGCAAAGGGTGGCTCTGCACTCAGGAACCATCAATCCTGGCTGGCTCAGGGGACCATTTGGGGTGATGAGGACCAAACTCTGATTGACCCTATTGCAGGCTCACACCTGGTTATAGATGCCATATCCTATACCATGGCTCTGACTCCATGAGGAAAGTCTTTGTGCTTACATTTGACTTCTATTTTAATCTGGGGTTATGGGAATTGGCCACTTGAGTGGATAGACCTGGTCATAAGTTCATCTTTGTGGAGAATGTAAACAGTGGCAATTTTGAGGACTATTCCTGCTAAGGAAGAGCTTCCAGTAGTGCTGGCTGTGTGGGGCTCATGGGATTAGATATAATTTACTACAATGATATCACCCCTCCCCTCCAAAGATTGAGATGATGTAAGTGAGATATCCTGTTCAGCCACCCCAACCCTCCCCACCTCAAGAAATTCCAAGGACTGGATTTAGATACAGACCCAGTCATGGGATTTTGTAACAATGTAGTATTTTCTATTGCATTAGTTTATTGGGGCTGCCATAGGAAAAACAGATTATTTGGTTTCAGCATGTTTGTTTTCCCACTGTTTTATAGGCTTGAAGTCGAAGGTAATGGGGTTAGTTTTATTTTTTGAAGTCTCATCTCCGTTCTGTCTTGTATGAATCCCCCCCCCCCTTTTTTTTTGCTTTTGGGCCACACCCAGCGAACGCTCAGGGGTTACTCCTGGCTCTGTGCTCAGAAATCGCACCTGGCAGGCACGGGGGACCATATGGGATGCTGGGATTTGAACCAACATCAGTCCTATGTCGGCCACTTGCAAGGCAAATGCCCTACTGCTGTTGCTATCTCTTCGGCCCCTTCCCCCCAACCCCCCATTTTTTGGGGGGAAGGACACCCGGTGATGTCAGATCAGAAGTTACTTCTGGCTATGTGCTCAGAAATCACTCTTGGCTTGGGGGACCATATGGGATGCCGGGGGATCTAACCACAGTCCATCCTATGTGAACATATGCAAGGCAAATGCCCTACCACTTGTGCCACTGCTCCAGCCCCTTATGAATCTTTTTTTAAAAGGACACTGGCCCTATGGGTTGAGGCTTACTTCATGACCCCATTTTAATCTGATGATTTCTTCTTATTCTTTTGATTTTTGGCTCACACCTGGTGATAGTCAGGGTTTACTCATGGCTCTGTGCGCAGTAATCATTCCTGGCAGGCTCAGTGGTTATCTGGGATCCCAGGGAGGGAACCGGGGTCAGCTGCATGTAAGGCAAGTGCTCTTCCTGCTGTACTATTATTCTGTCCCCTAACATGATTTTCTTTATAAAGCCCATTTCCTAGTCACTTACTGAGCTATGGGGGCTGACACTTCAGCTTTGCTTTTTTGGTGGGATTGATGGAAGGGACCATACACAATTCAACTGATAGTGCTCATGTATCAGAACCTCCTATAGTAAGAGTTAGAGGTATAAGAGGATTGTCATTTGTACCAGGCAGCACATTGCCTAGACAAGTTGATTTAGCGTGCTTGAGTCTAGTATAACCTTTGGGGGCAGGGATTGACTTGCACACACACCGAACTTAGTTTCTTGCATGCCAAAGAACAGAGATTGAAGAGAGGGACCTCCCTGCACTCTGAAGGTCATAGCTGTTGAGAGACACAAGGAAGACTTCTGTAACTTTCAGTGTTCTTAATAATCTATTTCAGTGCTGAACATTTGTGACTCTTGCTTGCTGTCTAACTCTTCCCTTTGATTGGGCAGGAATTTAACTAACAGTCCTGGAATTTGAATATTTGAATACCAAAGATTTGTTTGTAAATCAGATCATTGTAACCATCATCCTTTTGGGGGCAGGAAATTGTTTTCTGTAGCATTTAACTTTATATTTTTTCTGTTGTAATGGCCACAAAGAGGGTAGAGGGTGATGATATCTTTTTAAGGAAGTGGTGTGTGCATGCATGCATGAGTGTGTGCTCCTGATAAAAACCAGGAATTTTCTTTTATCACTGAGCTTCCTGTTCTTTTGAGAATTGCCTTTGGGGGGGACCAGGGTATAACTTAAGCTGGACCCGGTTTGACACCCCCTCAAGTAGCCCTGCTTCAGCATCACAAGGTTGTCCTCACATCCTTTCCCTAACAAAAAATAAGAGTTTTTTTTTTTTGGGGGGGTGGGGGGAATCTGACTGTACTTTAGAATTCATATTGGATACCAACCAAGCATTGAATCTGACACTGCTGTGTGCTTATTTGCTGTACTATTTATTGTCTGGCCCCAATATTTAAAAAAATTTTTTATAAGTTTTTCACAGTTGCATTTCAGTAACATAGTGACAGTGAATTAGGCTGTTCCCAATGTAGACCTTCCTCCACCATAGTTTCCACATGCATCCTGTACGTTGGCCCTTATCTCCATAGTCTGCTAATGTAACAGATCCATTTTGTGTATAGCTTATTGTAGTTTGGGTCTATTGATTCTACTTGAGTATTTAGGGTTGACCATATTTTATTATCATTCTACGCTCCTGGGACCATTTGGTCCCTGGGTCCCTTCCACCAAGATCCTACAACGGAGGTCTTCTGATTTCATCTCACTGTTAGGTGGTGAGATAGGGCAACCTGCCCTTAGATCAAGTTGCTGCTATTTCCTCGTCAGGGATCATGAATCTACCCTGGTGCAAATTATTAAGGCCCATTTTTTTTGAGAGGAAATGACTCCTCCGAATTTCTGGGGACTAATTGGGTTAGATATAATGGTGCTTGGGAGTCTGTGTGATACCAGAGATTGAGCTCAGGGCCCTGTCCATCCAGGCATATGTTCGAGCCCTTTGTACTATCTCATCTCCCTGGCTCCAAATTTGGCATCTTTAATTAGTGAAGGGCAGCTCAGGCTTTCTTTCTTGTTGGTTGTGATGGTTGTAGAGTTACATCCTGTGAGTGTTAGGGGCCAGGATTACTTTGCCAGCAGTTGCAAGCATGAAGGGGCAGGCATGAAGTGCAGGGATCAAATCCAGAACTTCATTCATGACAGTTATGTTCTCTACCATTCAGGCCTTTAAATTAAATAATTAAAATTTGGTTTTTGGGCCACAACTGATGGTGCTCAGGGGCTAATTCTGGCTCAGTGCTCATGGTCACCTCTGGTGGCCTTTGTAAACCATGTTGTACTGGGGTCAACCTGGGCCTTCTGCGTTCAAAGCATACTCGCCAATCCTTCTATCCAGCTATGTGATCCCAAATTAGCCATTAAGGAATATATTTATATTTTTCTTTATTGGTGTAAAATCACATTGTCCTTTTACTGTATGTGGGATCTTTAGGGATGTCCTTTTGGAGTCCTGATAGTTCAAATTTATGCACTTTTTTGTTTGTTGGTTTTCTTGGTTCCTCCCAGCTCTGCACTCAGGCATTATTCCTGGCAGTGTTTGAGGGAATTTATGCTATGCAGAGATTGAAGATGGGTTAGTCCCATGCAAGGCAAGCACCTTTTCCATTGTATCATCTCTCTAGCCAACACATTTATGTACTTTTAAGATTTTTCTCCTCCTTGCTTTGTTCTTTTTTAAAATTTTTCAAGGTAGAAACTTAATTGATCTCAAGTTTTTTCCTTAATATAAGCCTTTAATGCTCTTAACCTTTCCCTAAGCAACATTTAAGCTGCATTTCATGAATTTTTATATATAGTGTTTTGATGCTTATTCAGTTATTTTCTTTGTGTATTTTAGAGTGGGGTGGGCTATACTGGGTGGGGCTTAAGGAGTGACCCCTGACTGTGGTCAGGGGACCATTTTTGGTGCTGGGAATCAAACCAGTATTGGTCACATTCAAGGCAAGCTTCGTTACTGCCCATAAAATCTCTTTCACTCTATTAATTTATTTCTGATTTCTCTCTATACATTTTTGAATGATTTATTTAGTGATAGAACCAGTAATGTTTGTGCAGTACTGCTACACCGTGCCTACCATAAAAGGATTTTTAGTTTGATGTAGTCCTATTTGTTTATTTTGCTTTGCATTTCTTTGCCAGTAGGGTTGTTTCTTTAAAGACTCCTCTGAAGTCCAACTCCTGTAGTCCTGCCTTTGAATAACTACATGTTTTTAAAATGAATTGCTTACAGAAAATATATAACTGGGTCTTGTAATATTTCCCTTTAATTGGTATGTTCAGACATTTATATTTAATGTAATTATTATGATTGAATTGAAAATCTGTTATTTTGCTAGTTGACTGGGTTATTTACTTTTTCCCCGTAGATATTTTGAGTGGATGGGGAGTTCTCCCAAGCCAGGCTCATGGGTCATGGCTACCACTTCCTTTACTTCATGAGTAACAAGGCCAGGTGGTTTACTGTGAGAGTCTAACAGTGTGTTGTTGCTTGGGCCCAATAATGCACAGGACCGTTCCAGCAGTGCTTGAAAACCACTACAGCTACACCAGAGATGCCTGGGGGAGGGGGACTGTGGTGCCTCTACCACATGGGATTGAACTAGATTAAAACATATTCAAGTGGCTGGAGAGATAGCATGGAGGTAAGGCGTTTGCCTTTCATGCAGAAGGTCATCAGTTTGAATCCTGGCATCCTATATGGTCCCCCGTGCCTGCCAGGAGCAGTTTCTGAGCATGGAGCCAGGTGTAATCCCTGAGCACTGTCAGGTGTGATCCAAAAACCACACACACAAAAACAAAAAACAAATAACACGTTCAAAGCATATGCCTTGACCCCTGTACTACCTCTCCTGCCCTATATTCCATACAGGGTTCTCAAACTCAATTTACCTGGGGGCTGCAGGAGGCAAAGTCGGGTGATCCTTGAGTGCAAAGTCAGTAGTAAGCCTTGAACATTGGGGGGTGTGACCCAAACAACTAAAACAAAACAAAACCAAAAAAGATTCCTCTAGGGCAGGGCCACAAAATGTTGTACGGAGGGCCACAAATAGCCCGCGGGCCGTGAGTTTGAGACCCCTGGTTTAGTATGAGTGCTTTTTAAATTCCATTTTTTTTCTTTTGTTTTTGGAGTTATTCCTGGCCCTGTGCTCAGAAATTGGTCCTGGCGATAGCACAGCGGTGAGGTGTTTGCCTTGCACAAGGCCAACACAGGATGGACTCTAGTTTGAATCTCAGCATCCCATATGGACCAGGAGTGACTTCTGAGCACAGAGCCCAGGAGTAACTCCTGAGTGCTGCCAGGTGTGATCCAAAAACCAAAAAAAAAAAAGTAAGAGAGAAAGGAAGGAAGGAAAAAAAAGAAAAGAAGAGTGAGACCATTCTGCGTCTTTCTCTCTCTGACTTATTTCGCTCAGCATAATAGATTCCATGTACATCCAATTTTAGGAAAATTTCATGACTTCGTCTCTTCTGGAGGCTGCATAATATTTCATAGTATATATGGGCTTTAAGAAAAATGAAAGACACTTTTGCAATAATTTTCAGAGACAAAAGAGAGGAGGGCTGGAAGTTCCAGCTCATGACATGAAGCTCACCACAAAGAGTGATGAGTTTAGTTAGAAAAATAACTACATTGAGAACTGTCCTAACAGAGAGAATATATGAGGGAAGTAGAAAGCCTGTCTAGAGTACAGGTGGGGGTGGGGTGAGGAGGAGGTATATTTGTGACATTGGTGATGGGAATGTTGCACTGGTGATGGGGGGGTGTTCTGTGCATGACTGAAACCCAACCACAATCATGTTTGTAATCAAGGTGTTTAAATAAAATATTGAAAAAAAGAAAAGAAAAGAAATCGCTCCTGGCAAGCTCAAGGGACCATATGGGATGCTGGAAATCGAACGCAGGTCCGTCCTAGGTCAACACTGTGTATAGCGTTTGCTTTACGTTTACGTCCTACCACTGTATTATCTCTTTGGTCCCTTAAAATTACATTTTAGAGGCTTCGTCCCGGGGTCAACATGGCGGGCCGGCACACAGTCGAAACCTCAGGCCGATGGCTGGAAGGTCTTCGGAAATGGTACTATAGCACTGCAGGGTATAACAAACTGGGGCTGATGTGTGATGACAAGATCTACGAGGTCGAGGATGTAAAAGAAGCTTCCTGAGGCTTCCTGAGAACATTTACGACAGGATGTTCCGCATCAAGAGAGCCCTGGACCTGACCGTCCGAGCAGAGATCCTGCCCAAGGAACAGTGGACGAAATACGAGGAGCATAAATTCTACCTTGAGCCATATCTGAAAGAGGTTATTCAGGAAAGAAAAGAGAGAGAGGAATGGGCAAAGAAATAATCTTGGAATCTGGATGCAGCTGGCCTCAGCGAATTTTGGAGAAGTTGGTCCAAGCTGAAATGTACAATTTTTGAGATTATTTAGGCTGCAGGTGTATGTCTCTAAATAAATATCATAATCATTGAAAAAAATTATATTTTAGAGCAGGTATATGGTTTAACAGTAGAGTACAAGCCTCTTAAGTGTGAGGTCCTGGGGTTGATAACCATGGTTTGTTGGTTTTTTTGTTTTGTTTTGTTTTGATTTTGGTTCACACCTGGCAGGCTCAGGAGACCATATGGGATGCCAGGATTTGAACCACTGTCCTTCTGCATGCAAGGCAAACATGTTACATTCTATCTCTCTGGCCCAGGGATTACTCTTAACAGTGCTTGGGGTGCTAGAGATCAAATCTGGGTTAACCATCTGCAAGACAAGCACATACCCACTGTATTATCTCTCTGACATCCCTTATTCAGCAGGAATAATAACAGTACCAGTCTTACTAGAATGATCATGAAGCATGTTACAATAAACATTAGATACCATATTTATTATTAGCAATACATTCTAGAAAGTCAAATTCAGTTTTAAGTTTTTAGAAGCTGAGTTCTTACAGTAGGATTTATATCTGAAAACCATCTGTCTCCAAGTGGATAAATATAACTTACTTCTCTATTAGTTAGGAAATAACCTTTGCTCTGTATTGTATTTGCTCTGTATTAGCAGAAAGAGAGCAGAGCTAATTAATTTCTACCTTGCTACCAATAATGCAATATTGTACCTTCTCTTTACGTTAGCAATAATGTGCCTTATTCCCAGGGCAGAAAGATCAATACAGAATTAGATTTTTCAAGTCAGCTTTCCTAGGACCCAAAGTACTTTATTTTACAGTTCATTTTTAATTACTTCTGAAAACTTAGAATCCTTACCTTTACACATGTCTTATTGTTGTTTGTTTTTATAGTCTCTTCCTTTTTACCAGTTATTGAACAAATCTTGTCAGTAGATATCTAATGCTCAGTGGGAATCACAGAATGGTGATTTACCCTGGTGAGAGTTATTAGAAATACTTGGCAGATGACCTAGGTAAATATTGCCCAACAATTAAAGAAAAGGTCAATATTATTAATTTATTTTCACTGTCTAACAAGGACACAGTTATCAGTTCAAAGAGAATTCCTTTTGGGGGGAGGTTACACAACACGGCTTGGGAACCCTGTGATTCTGGGGATTAAACCAAGGGCTCCTGCATACAGAACATGTGCTTCAGCCCTTTGGACTATTTCTCTGTCCCAGTGAGAATTACTTTTTGTTTGGTTTTGGGCCACACTTGCTGATACTCAGGTGTAACTGTTGGTGTACACTCAGGAGTTATTTCTGGGACCATATGCTGGGGAACAAACCTGTGTCAGCTGTAAGCAAGACAAGCATTCTATTTGCTGTACTATCCTCTAATCTGGAGAATTCCTTTTTTTTTTTCTTTTTTCTTCTTCCTGACACATCTGGTAGTGCTCAGGTCTCTGAGTTCAGGAATCAGACCTGGGGTGTGATAATACAGTGGGTACGTGCTTGTCTTGCAGATGGTTAACCCAGGTTTGATCTCTAGCACCCCAGTACAGTGCCAGGGATTCTATGAGATGCTGGTCAAGCACCCTACGAACTACTATCACTCTGGTCCCACCAAGAATTATTCCTATATAGCCTCTGCACCTGTTACTGAATCTTTTTAATTAGATTGGTATTAGAACCTTTGAATTTCAAGTACTCTCCAGTAAGTATAGTAGAATGTAATTATATGTAGGATAGAAATTATGTATATATTATGTGCTTTGGAATCAAAAAGGTGATTTATTTTACCTCCAGATCTGTGGTTTAGTAAGTTATTTACAATTTTTTGGATTTGAGCCACACCTATTGATGCTCAGGGGTTACTTCTGGCTCCATACTCAGTCATTACTCCTGGTGGTGCTTAGGGGAACATGTGGAATGCTGGGAATCGAATCCAGCACAGCTGAATGCAAAGTAAGCACCCTACCTGCTCTACTATCATTCTGGTCCCTAGTAAGTTAATATTTTAACTTTGATATCAAGGTTAAGGCGTAGCAGTGCTACATTAAGAATTACAGGGGCCGGGAAGGTGGCGCTAGAGGTAAGGTGTCTGCCTTACAAGCGCTAGCCAAGGAACGGACCGCGGTTCGATCCCCCGGCGTCCCATATGGTCCCCCCAAGCCAGGGGCGATTTCTGAGCACATAGCCAGGAGTAACCCCTGAGCGTCAAACGGGTGTGGCCCAAAATCCAAAAAAAAAAAAAAAAAAAAAAAAAAAGAATTACAGTACTGGAGACAAGGTTGGAAAATGGTTAGTCTAGATAAAATGTTTTCTAAAAATATCCCTGATTTTATTGGGGGCCTGAGCAAATAGTACAGTGAGTAGGGCATTTGCCTTGCATGTGCCAGATACTGTTTGATCCCATATGGTTCTCTGAACACCATTAGGAGTGACTCCTGTGTACAGAGCCAGGAGTAATCTACATGCAACCACTACGTGTGGCCCCAAACAAAACAAAACAAAACAAAACAAAAAATCACTGTGATTTTATTGGACAAACTTAGACTTAACTTGTACCAGGATACTTTGAATGACTGCTAGAGAAACTGGAAAGTATAATGAGGCAAACTACCTAAGTCTTAGAAATCTTTGTGTCCCTTTTAAGATCATATGTGTAAACATATATTTTTTGGTAGTCAGTTTACTTGGATAACTGTTTTAGTATAGACAGTCTGGAATTGTTAAATGTGGTAGTGAGACTTTGGGGGGGGCTATTTTGGGGCACAACTGACAGTGCTCAGGCGTTACTCCTGGCTCTGCACTCAGAAATTGCTTCTGAAGGCTTGGGGGATCAAACACTGGTTGGCCACTGGTTGGCCATGCTTGGCAAACGCCCTACTCACTTGTGCTGTAGCTCTGGCCCCTGAGGTATTTTGTTTATACCTTTGTAACAGAACATTGCCTAATGGAAAGTTTACTTTTGAAGGTATGTGAAAGAGACAGTTTGTATTTTGTGTGTGTGTGTGTGTGTGTGTGTGTGTGTGTGTGTGTGTGTGTGTATCCCCCAATTCACAATACAGACCAGGCAAAGAGCCTGGGTAGAGGTGTATATGGGGTGCATTTACTGTCTCTCCTCTTTCTGTACAGTCAGTGTAAAAGAACACAGCCTGTGGTAAGAATTGGGAGGCCTTATCCTTTCTTTTCTTTTTTTTTTTGATTTTTTTATATGCAACATTCCCATGACCAATATCCCAAGTGTCCTTCCTCCCCACCCCACACCAGCCTGTACTCTAGACAGGCTTTCTACTTCCCTCATTCAGTCACATTTTGTTATGATAGTTCTCAGTGTAATTATTTCCTGTGACTACACTAAACAATCCCTGTGGTGAGCTTCATGTCAGGAGCTGGACCCTCCAGTCCTCCTCTATTTTATCTCTGAGAATCATTACACAAATGTTTTTTATTTTTCTCAAAACCTATAGATGAGGGAGACCATTCTGTGTTTATCTCTCTCCCTCTGACTTATTTCACTCAGCATTATAGATTCCATATACATTCATGTATAGGAAAATTTCATGACTTCATCTCTTCTTATGGCTGCATAATATTCCATTGTGTATATGTACCATAGTTTCTTTAACCATTCATCTATTGTGGGGCATCTAGGCTGTTTCCAGAGTCTGGCTATTGTAAACAATGCTGCAATGAATATAGGTGTGAGAAAGGGATTTTTGTATTGTATTTTTGTGTTCCTAGGATATATCCCTAGGAGTGGTATAGCTGGATCGTTTGGGAGCTCAACTTCCAGCTTTTGGAGAAATCTCCATATCACTTCCCACAAAGGTTGAGCCAGACGGCAGTCCCACCAGCAGTGAATAAGAGTTCCTTTCTCTTCACATTCCTGCCAGCACTGTTCTCATTCTTTCTGATATGTGCCAATCTCTGTGGTGTGAGATGGTACCTCATAGTTGTTTTGATTTGCATCTCCCTGATGATTAGTGATGTGGAGCATTTGTTCATGTGCCTTTTAGCCATTTGTATTTCTTTTTTGTCAAAGTGTCTGTTCATTTCTTCTCCCCATTTTTTGATGGGGTTAGATGTTTTTTTTTTTCTTGTAAAGTTCTGTCAGTGCCTTGTATATTTTGGATATTAACCCCTTATCTGATGGGTATTGGGTGAATAGTTTCTCCCACTCAGAGGGTGGCTTTTTGTATTCTGGGCACTATTTCCTTTGAGGTGCAGAAGCTTCTCAGCTCAATATAGTCCCATTTATTTATTTCTGCTTTCACTTGTTTGGACAGTACTGTTTCCTCTTTAAAGATAACTTTAGTCTCAATGTCATGGAGTGTTTGGCCTACGTGTTTTTCTATATACTTTATGGTTTCAGGTCTGATATCTAGGTCTTTGGATTTTTACCTTTGTACATGATGTTAACTGGAGGTCTAAGTTCACTTTTTTACAAGTGGCTAGCCAGTTGTGCCAACACCACTTATTGAAGAGGTCTTCCCTGTTCCATTTAGGATTTCTTGCACCTTTATCAAAAATTAGGTGACGGTATATCTGGGGAACATTCTCTGAGTACTCGAGCCTAGAGACAGTTTTTGCTGACAAAAGCAGTCTGGCCAAAGTGTCTCATATTGAGGCCACTGGTGTCAGCTATTTTTGTGATTATTTTGCATATATAGACTTGATTGAGTTTTCCATGTCTAATGGATGATTGCTAGACTTAAATTTGCTTATGAATTTGTCTCTTTTCCCTAGCCTTAAAATTATTTTTGTTTTTTGTTTCCATACTAATGATGCTCAGGGGTTACTCCTGGCAGTACTCTGGAGACAGAGGATGCTGGGGATAGAACCTGGGTTGGCTGCCAGCTTGGCAAGCACCCTACTCACTGTTCTATCTCTGTGACCTGTTTACAAATTTTAGAAATATAATTTTTCTTTGAAAAACGTCATTTGTATTTTGATAAGGATTGCATTGAGTTTGTAACTTTCTTTTTTTTTTTTTTATAAATAAAATCTTTTAACTGAATCACCATGAAATACAGTTTACAAAGTTGTTTGAGTTTTGGTTAAAGTACAACACCCTTCACCTGTGCACATTTCCTGCTACCAATGTCCCCAATTTTCCCCTTGACCTTTCCCCTGCTTGCCTCTGGTGTAGATTTTCTTCTTTCTCCTCCTTTTTCTCCCCTTCCTCCTCCTTCTACCCCCTCTTCTTTTCTCTTTCTTTCTTTCTTTCTTTCTTTCTTTCTTTCTTTCTTTCTTTCTTTCTTTCTTTCTTTCTTTCTTTCTTTCTTTCTTTCTTTCTTTCTTTCTTTCTTTCTTTCTTTCTTTCTTTCTTTCTTTCTCTCTCTCTTCCTTCCTTTCTTTCTTTTCCTTCCTTCCTTCCTTCCTTCCTTCCTTCCTTCCTTCCTTCCTTCCTTCCTTCCTTCCTTCCTTCCTTCCTTCCTTCCTCTCTCTCCTTCCTTCCTTCCTTCCTTCCTTCCTTCCTTCCTTCCTTCCTTCCTTCCTTCCTTCCTTCCTTCCTTCCTTCCTTCCTTCCTTCCTTCCTTCCTTCTTTCCTTCCTTCCTGTTTTGTTTTTGGGTCACACCTGGCAGTGCTCAGGGGTTATTCATGGCTCTATGCTCAGAAATCACTCCTGGCAGGCTCAGGGGACCATATGGGATGCCAGGACTCGAACCACCGTCCTTCTGTATGCAAGGCAAACGCCTTACCTCCATGCTATCTCTCCGGCCCCTTTTCTATTTTTCTTTTAGACACTGGTTTGCAATATTGTTACTGAAGGGGCATCAAGCCTATCACATCATCTTTCAGCACCCAGTTCTTGTCCAAAGTGATCATTTCCAACCATTGTCATGGTGGTCCTTTCTCTGCCCTAACTGCACTTTCCCTGCTATTTGTGGCAAGATTCCTACCTTGGACTGATTTTCCTGGCCCTTATCTATTGTCTTTAGATAGTAATAAAATTATTAAAAATTTTAATGAATTTTTTTAAAGAATTATATCCTACAAATAAGTAAGATCATTCTATGTCTCTCCCTCTGACTCATTTCGCGCCTAGTCTAGTAATCTCCATTTCCATCCATGTATATGCAAATTTCATGACACTTTTTTAATAGCTTCATAGTATTCCCCATACAATAGCCCTCAGTCCCCCTTCAACCTGTCTCCTTGGTTGGCAGAAAATAATTTATCTTTTTGTGGGGAGGGGGCACACCCAGTGACGCTCAGGGGTTACTCCTGGGTATGCACTCAGAAATTGCTCCTGGCTTGGGGAACCATATGGGACACTGGGGATCGAACCTAGGTCTGTCCTGGATCAGCCTCATGCAAGGCAAACACCTTACCGCTGTGCTATCGCTCCAGCCCAATTTATCTTATATTGCTTAGTTACAATAAAATAAGTGGAATTAAGAAAAAAAGTTCAGTATAAGAAAATTTATGGCTCTTTCCTTCCTGGGAGCCGGGAGTCTCTAGCAGCATGGGGTTCGGCAGGCCTCTGCCATGCCGGAGGCCTTCTTAAACAGGCCTGGGGGGTGTGTGGGACTTAGGTGACCCCAGCACCCCTCTACCTCCTTGCTCCAGATCTCCGGGGCTTCCCCGGGCCACATGCCTGGGCAAGCCAGCTAGGTGGGGCTCTGAACTTCTGGCCTCCCAGCTTCTTGAAGGTTGGTCATTTCTTACCAGTCTATATTTTCAAAACCGCGCGGGGGCGCTAGCACAAGATATATTAATAGTACTCACTATTATTGAATATGTTTTTATGTATGCAGAATGTCCATTTTGTACTCTGCCCTTTCACACACCCCTACAAAAGATCATTTTTCTCTTTAACTCTCTTACCCCCTATCAGCATTACTCCACATTTACTCTTTTTAACTTAAGTACTGTAGAGTCCTAAGTCACAGACCAAAGTGGTGCCCTGGAGTTAACTTAACACCCACCCAACTATTCCAAAAGGCATAGAAAGGACACGTATGTCTTTTCAACATTTTATGTGTGTTTTCTTTGACGACTATAACTTTTGCTGAATATTTATACAGTGACGATTCCCCCCCCCCTTTTTTTTTTAACTTTTCTTCTCTTTGTGAACTGTTCAATAGGGAATTTGGTGAAAGAGTCCCTCAGTTTAATGCTTATGTTTGAACCAAGTCATGGGTATTGTTGGACGTATTCCTATGCCCCCATATACTCTGATAACGCCACATGGCTTTATTTCTTGTTTGCATAGGCACACTAAAACGGGAAAATGCTATACATACAAATAAGTTCTTACCTAATAGAGATGGGAACACACAAATCTTGTAGTGCAATGGGACCTTACACCCTGAACATTGACATAAAGACCTGGCACAGGCCTCAGAAGAATGGGCATTCTCCATTCACCCCTGATCTAGGGAAGACATCTACGAAACATCCAAGGTTGTCTGTAACATCAACTGGAGGCAGTCCTCTACCAAGGAAGATCCTATCGCTGCTCTGACATCGACCTACTCAAAAGAGACTTCCCTTAACACTGAGAAGACTTAACAACAACAATGACCTGCTTACTGGACAGGGCTTTCTGTATTGCCCCTTAATTGTGAAGTTAAACTAGAGGATACTCCACACCAGCCTGACTTCAATGTAGGATGTGCAGATTCCAGGATCTTTACTACAGAAACCTGATGCCAACAATAGAGACTGCGTGGAAAAATAAAACTGTATTGGCACTACAGACAATGACTTAGATTGAATAAACTAGTTTGCCTGGAGCCTAGAGTTGGTCTTATGCCAGGAAACTTCAGGGGTAGGGGTCTCCTTGTATTTAGACCAAGGCTTTTCCTTTCCATGTCCCCCATATTTTGGTGGGCCTATGCAAACAATATTTGCCACTCTAACACCATTTTTACTGTGCTCTTTTGACTAACCCTTAAAAAAGAAACCTCTTAAACTTTTGATGTTATCTTAAACTAATATGCATGTGCATGAAAATATAAAAAAATACTATGCCTTCAATGTTTAAGGAGTCACATAAATCTCATGGCTTTAGATTGCTTTGTGTATTGCTAAGAAATGTTATAATGTACTACAATCTGGGGACTTGTGGACAAAGTAATTGTATGCGTGGTCCTAGAGTCCCCCGGAGGGGCCCGGCCAGCGGGGAAACGGCTGGGAGGCTCTTGGACTTCCGCACTCTTATTTTGCTGAGTTAAAAGAACAACCACACCTGTAAAAAATCTGAGAGAGGTTAGTAAAGAAGACCCCAGGCGAAGTTCCGGTCAGAGGCAAAATTTATTGGGTTCAGCAACTCTTATATAGAGGAGGAGAAATGGGCAGGAAAAAGAACATGTCAATCATACTTTTTGGCGGGAAGGTTTTTAGAACAAAGGGCAGTAAAATATTCAGAAGGGATGGAGACCTTATGTCTCCAAAGTGGGATCTGCAGCCGCTTATCTGGGCTAACATCAGTTTGTGAAGGGGGCAGGTTTTTGAAGGTAGCTATTAACTCCGGAAAGAAGCTAAAGGGAGTGGTCTAGATCTGGATTTAGCATTGGGGGTGTTCACTTTTCCTTTGGCTTCAAAGAAAAAATCTCCTTCAGCTGTGAAATACCTTTCCTGTTAGTCCAACAGCTTACAGCAAAATCAGCAGATGGGCAGCCTTAGGTAAAGGCTGCATAAAAGACAGAAGACAGAAAAATTGATCCTCTGACAGGATACTGTCTCCAACAATTGTACATGTGTTCTGCCTTATTTTTCTTAATGTTCTTTGTATGTTTAATATTTAGGCGTCAGCAAGGGGATTTCTTCTGAGAACTCTGTTTATGGGAGATTGTCCTTTCACTGTAACTTTACATTGTCCTCTTTGCATCATCGTTCTCATAATTAAAAATAAATAATTAAAAAAAGAAAATTTATGAAAATTGTCATATAATGGTGTTATTAAAGTCATTGAGGATATACTGAACTTTTTATTGCTAGTTGATTAAGCCTTTTGTGTTACTATTTTTGTTTATTGAACTTAGTGAGCTACTTTTCTATCTAATTTGCTGTGCTTGTACTGGGTTGTCAGTATTGTGGAATTTGAAGATATCACCTGGCTGCTTAAGTAAGTGGCCACATGTTTTGGGAGCTCTAGGATCTGTAGAACTGGGATGATTCTTGGCCTGCTGCCTCTCTGAGAAAGGACCAGAGTTTTCAGCTCCAATACTGGGAACTTTGTTGTACTTGGGAATTTTGTTGGCTTGTCATTTATTCCTATATTGATCATGAAGCTGTGAAGCAAGGCTGTTATATTGTGAAGGATGTCTGTACTTATGATTGGTCCAGTCAGACTGTACTTCTTTTAGTTTGATCTTGGAAGGTTGGTAATGATAATAAAAAAATGTGTCTATTTCTTCTTGTCCAATTTGTTTGCATACTAATGTTCATACTAAGACTGAAATGTTGGATTGATCTACTTTAGTATATAGTAAAGTTGGTGGATTCTTCTTTTTTGGGGGGGATCACCACACTTGGCAAAATACTCAGGGCTCTGTGCTCAATACTCTGCTTCTGTGCTCAAAAATTATACCTTCTGTTGCTTGTGGGACCATATAGGACCAATGCCAGGGATTGAACCTAGGTAAGTTGGTTGCTTGCAAGGCAATTATCTTACCTATTGTACTATTGGTTTGGACTGATTTTATTTTTAATTGAAATAATGTCTTATATTTTAAACAATTATTAAATAATTTTTAGCTTTGGCCTTTCTGATGTTTTTATAAGTAAAGTTATTTTTTTTTACCAAATGCCACTTTAAATGGGAAGTGAGTAATTTGAGTTGCCATATTCTTTCACAAAAGAAGGCTCTAACTTTCTGTAAAATGTAGTTTGTATTGTGCTTGTTGCTCTGTTGGTCCAGTGAGAGAATGTGGATAAAAAGGCAAATAGCTTAACAATCTTAACATTTTTAATGATCTTGATGGTTTGAATATTATTTTAAAATATTTTATTATAACACTATGATTTACTAAATATATTACATTATTTATATATTCATTATTATATAAATATAATATTATTTCAAGCATTAAATGTTCAACACTAATCCCATCACCTGTGTGGGCTTCCCTTAACTAGTATCCCCAGTTTCTCACTATCCTGACCTGCCCCCTTGCACAGGCATCAGCAGATTTACTTCATACAAAGGCAAATGGATTGATGAAAATTTAGATTAATAAAGGATCAATTTTAAATAATTATTTCATGACTAAAGTCATTGTCTGAGGATTTAGTGAGCCATGGTTGAGCCTTCAGTGTTACTCAGGCTCACTGAGCTTGGTGGTTCCATCATATTATTTGCTGTGACCCTACTGGGTTTATACTATTGTAATTTTGAGCAGTCACATGGCCACTTGGTCCAGGGATCTGAATCAAATCTGGTGGTTTGGTAGGTTGATAAGGTTAAGTGTGTTTCTCTTGGAGGTGTATTTCTTTTGGGTGTGAGTATGGGCTCTGCTGTAGCTTCAGCCAGGCAGGGTAATATGTCATCACCCATTCTGAGAAGGCCTCCGAGTTTTCAGCTTGGACCAGACTACCTGGAAAGAGTTGATGGTAATCTTTTTTTTTTTTTTTTTTTTTTTTGAAGCTTAGTAAATGAGCTTGTCTGTTTTTCCTGCTGGGAAGATAATGGGTATGGGTGGAGGCCTGTTGTATTTATTGGTAGAAGCATCAATTATTCAAAAACTGGGGCAAAGAATATCTCAAGGGCTGCAGTGCATGCTTTGCATGAAGGAAACTTGGTTTTTGATCTCTGGTTTCTGATGCTCTCTAAGCACCACCAGGAGTAACCTCCAAGCATCTGCTCTGGAAGAAGTCTGTAAGCATCTTATTGGTATGACTCCAAATCCATTCTTCCTATCCCACTTCAAAAACACTCCTATCCACTCTCCCTCCCCCATGTTACATAAAAGTAGTGATATTTCAGGGCTGGAAATATCAGGGCTCTTGCCTTGCATGTCGCTAACCTGGGTTCTATCCTTGGCCCCACATGTGCTCCCCAAAATCCAGTGGAAGAAATACCTGAATGCAGAGGTAGGAGTAAGCAAAGACTAACACTAGGCCCCAACAAAACAAACAAGTAATGTTCCTTCTTCAGATCAGGAACTGATTGAGATGAATTTATCTAGTACTTTAAAAAATGATGCTATCTGCTAAAATATGAAACACTTCACAAATTTGCATGTCATCTTTGCTTAGGGGCTATGCTAATCTCTATATTGTTCCAATCTTAGTATATGTGCTGCCAAAACGAGCACTTTGTAGTATCTTTTGATCTGTATCTGAAACATATCACTTCTAGAGTGTGCCAGTAGTAAAATTTCATAAGAAGGGCCTCAAGGAATTGATTCTCTCAGTGTAAAAGGGATTATGGACTTAATTTTCTTATATTTATAGATTGAAATATTGATGCTGTATGTAATTTTGGAAATCATTATGCATGATTAATTTCCCCAAATTTAGAGACTTTTTAAAAGTACCAAAATTATTTTAGCAAAATTGTTTATGCCTGCTAACAGAAA